>NC_090266.1:487494048-487797708 GCF_040414725.1 Anabrus simplex
ACGTTACACATAGTTTTTCACTTATAGCTGAACTACCACATTTTGTTTGCACAATAGATTTGCAAGGTTCTAAGTGAAAATATAAAACGTCATGGGGTAGGTCTCGTACTCACACAGTTGCGTTACCACGTGGTAGGCCAAGCTTCTGTATATCATGTTGTTAGCAACTACGAAACCATAAATATATCAGTCACTACTGATCTATGTTTAGTGTCATCCAGGTGGCTGATTCCCAAACCAATTGTGTTGCCTACACCCTCCGTAAATGATTTCAAAGAAGTCTGTAATCTATCGAACATCTCCCGCGGTAAATTATTACAATCCTAAATTCTCCTCCCTGTAAACGAATATGTGTGAATATTTGTCCTCTTGAATTCAAACTTCTCCATATTTTGATCTCTTCTACATTTAAAAATCCAATTCATACTTATTCATCTACAAATGGCACTAGGAAAGTTTTTCAATTTGAATGAACGCTTTAGACTTTTTCAAAATAATTTCCACCACACTCAATACACTTCTCCATACGTCGAAACCAGTAACTGAACCAACTCTGCCACTTTTCTTCGGTTACATTTTCACACTCTTGATCCCATGCTGCCAGAAGCTTCTCGTTGGATGCAAAACGTCACCCTTTCAGCTTCATCTTCACTTCTGGGAAGAGTGCGAAGTCACACGGGGAAAGATCAGGACTGTATGGAGGGTGATCAAGCACAGTCAACCCAGATCTGACAAGAAAATCCATTGTTTCATTAGCACGATGTGCTGGAGCATTGTTGTGATGCAATAGCCAAGTGTTGAGCCGTGACCTTCGACGGAGCTGCTTGAGAGCCTGGATGACCTGAGGCAGAAAAGTCTCGCTGTACCACTTCGCAGTAACTGACCTTTGTGTTTCTAGCACAACCCGAGTTAGGATTCCCCATTTAGTGAAGAATACTGCAATCATCCTTTTCTTCACTGACCTTGACTTTCGCACAGTGAGAGAAGTACCCGCATCTTCGAACAGCTACACCTTGTTCTGGGATTTTGTTGGGACAGCGTAATAACAAATCCAAGTTTCGTCACCTGTAACGATGCTATTGACGTTAGGCGAAGTCCCATTATCAAACTGTTTTAGCATTTCTCGGCACCATTTCACTCGATGTGCCGTTTGTTCCTCTGAAAGTGAATAGGGCACCCAAAGGGAACAAACCTTTCTAACATGTTGATGGTCACGTAGAATTGAATGAATAGCTGGTGCAGGGATGTGGAGGGAATCTTCTACCAGCCGATATGTCACCTGCCTCTCTTGCTGTGACATTTTCCTTACAGCTTCAATGTTTTCCTCAGTCACTGATTCAGACGGTCGCCCAGAGCAAGGATCGTCTTCAACCCCAAGATTTCCCCTCTGGAACTCTTTGATACCAGCGGAAAAATTGTTGTACGATGTGGACAGTCTTTCCCTAGCACAGGAGTCATTTCCTCCAGGCACTGGTCAGCAGTTAATCCACGAGCAAAAGTGTAGCGGATAATTCCGCGATATTCACCTTTAGACCACATTGTGTCCGGCTCCTTGGTTAAATGGTCAGTGTGCTGGCCTTTGGTCACAGGGTTCCCGGGTTCAATTCCCGGCAGGGTGGGAATTTTAACAAAAAATGGTTAATTCCGCTGACACGGCGACTGGGTGTATATGTCGTCTTCATCATCATTTCATCCTCATCACGACGCGCAGGTCGCCTATAGGAGTCAAATTGAAAGACCTGCATCTGGCGAGCCGAACTTGTCCTCGGACACTCCCGGCACTAAAAGCCATACGCCATTTCGTTTCATTTCCGATCACATTGACATCTTAACTTGCTTTCAATCCCACTATTATTCAGGTCAAACTAATTAATTTTATAACTGGATTAATTATGTCACTGTCCGACTCGTTGGCTGAATGGTCAGCGTACTGGCCTTCGGTTCAGAGGGTCCCGGGTTCGATTCCCGGCCGGGTCGGGGATTTTAATCGCTTCTGATTAATTCTTCTGGCTCGGGGACTGGGTGTATATGTCCGTCCCAACACTCTCCTCATCATATTCAGACAACACACTACACTACCAACCACCACAGAAACACGCAATAGTGCTTACATCCCTCCATAGAGGGTTGGCGTCAGGAAGGGCATCCGGCCGTAAAAACAAGGCCAAATCCACATGTGCGACGCAGTTCGCACCCGCGACCCCACAGGTGTGGGAAAAAGCGGCGGGAAAAGAAGAAAGAAAGATTAATTATGTCACTAATCTTTGCCTTAAGAATTAAACAACAATCCACAATAAAGGAACAAACGGATTGACAACGCAGGAATAATCTGGCCCACCCTGATGAACACGAGTTCAGATTAGGAACCCCATTTCAAATAAATGACACTGAAAATATTTCTAACTATCACATACATTCCCTGCAATCAGGAAAATGGAAATGTATTTACAAATTTGTGCTCGAATCTTAGGCTTTATTTTCATTCATGACGTTTATGGGGAAAGGAAGGTTGGATTGCATCGACTGATGACCTGCTATTAAATTCTATACTTCCAACACCTGACATATGACTTGTGATTGAACATGAGATATCGCTTAATCGAATCTTACTCTAACATTACAACGACGATATATTCCAAAATCATTTTATTATTCTGAAGACTGGGTAGAAACAGTAAATATGCATACCACGTGGGTTAAAATTGACTCTACTCTACCACGTGGTCATTGAGTGTCTAGAAATTATTATTATTATTATTATTATTATTATTATTTTTATTATTATTATTATTACTATTATTATTATTATTAGTAATCAAATTCCGAAAAACCCTTCAATATGTGTTCCACATTCATCGGAACGCATTTTATCCCATTGCTTATGCTTCCAAGAATTATATGTTTTCCTGCAGTCGGAGCATTTACCATGATATAGGTGTTGATTCCCATAGGGAATCTGAAATATTTGTCCTGAATGAGTAAATTTATAATACCAATATAAATGGTCCGTTATTGGACATTATAAATTTTCCATCTAACTCATTCTTGGTTGCCAGCGTTTCGCCCTCGTGTGCTAGGGTGGGCTCATCAGTTGGTACCTAGCACACCTACCAATACGCTGGCTAGTGCATACCGTGGAGGCCACTGCGTAGGCTAACTGGAGCCACCGGCAGTGCCAATGCACTAAGACACTTTGTCTACATCTGAGCACAACTTCACATATTCCACATGAATAAATCTAATTTAATTTATCACGACCTTTATGTCTCCATTTGATCCCATTTCCAATTTTTTTTATTATCGTTGACTTTTAAATCTACCATAGACGTCTGAAATAAACATTTATTGAAGATGACACAATTTGCAATATCGCGTAGCAATGCAGTGAATGAGGCACAACCTAGAATTTATCCCACAATGTTTCATGAAATTCAGAAATGATTCTTTAAATTCTCATTTATCCACGAGGGTGATAAATTATTCAAATATTACAGTATATTTAGAGATTGCACTGGAGTGGTAACATTTTAGGAGACAAACTACCGTACTTCCAGTCTAATAGAACACAATACACACAGGTTCTCCCTCAAATCTATCTGGGTAAGAATGAAGTAAGAAAATATTTCAAAAGTACTATAACGAATAGAACTACAATTCTACTGAAGAAGGTCGTTAACTTTTCTTAAATAGGTGGACAGATAATATTTACAAAAGTGTACCCATATTTAGCGATGAAACTCGATTCCTGTCTATTGTCTGTTAAGTTCCTTGCCCCTCATATCGTTCCTTCGATGCTGGCGACGCTTACAGGTTTAGTGCAACATCTTTGTAGTTGGTGATGAATTCCACGTTGACTGAAGTGGTCCTGTTGGAATTATAGATGACATTCGAAAGCTGGTACTGTCTTTAGATCCTGGGTCTGTAGTCCTTTTACGAATGAAGTTACTATAAGCTGAATCTGAGAAATGAGAATTACGAAAAGTTCTAGCCAGACCAGAATAAATATTTCACGTCTCGAGCGAAACTTAACTTGGCTCTCTCCGATGAATATTTCACGAATGTCTGGAATAAAAGGAAAGGTTTAGACGGTTTCACTAGGGTTGAATATCATTGAGGTTGGACGCGTGGGTCCTAGAAACATCACAATTGGCGTTTAAACTACACTATTGCTTCCCATATTTGGTTTACTTGCTTCAGAGAATATTCCACATCGCGCACACTCGGTATACGCAAATTTATCCTTGAGCCGTGACAAGCATATCACGTGATCGCGCACACTTTAGTGCACAGGGTGGAAAGAAAAATAAAACATGATAACGACTTGAGCTCGCAACAACACCTGGCTGAATGAAATCAGAATCCGTCCCCACAAATATCTTGAAAATAACACATATCATAGGAATGACATTGGCTATTAGAAGAAACAGAATTATGTATGCGGAAAGCACAATTTTAACGGGTGCAATACATACCTATATAATTATTCGGAATAATAAACTACCTACAATGAAAGAAAAGTGTCCTTCGCGGCACTGGAAACGACTAAAGGAAAATTTTGCTAATAAAAAGATTCCTCTAACAAAGGATAAGTTATTCCGACATGGACGGTCTGACTCCAATATATAAGAAAATTGTCAAAAAGGAGACGCATTATTACATCTTGTTAATTCTTGCGTAAGTGTGGACACACGGGCGTGGTCGTTCGAAAAAAATGCAAACTTCAAATGACTCCAAATACTATCTTAGAATATCGACTCATCAAAATAGAATATGCATTCATCCCTGCCACGGTCAAAAACACAGTTCTCTGGCTAACTGCAGCAAGCATTCACTTTATTTTTGAACACCGACGGAAACCAAGAAAATTGAAATTAAGAACATTTCAGGAGTATATAGTGAAGAAAATAAGGACACAAGTGTTATCAGAAGATACCAACAGGTTTCGACTCTTCCTTATAACAGTTTTAATCATGGCCTAACAGTGTGTGAATATTGTAATTATTATATCAGTATAAGGTGCTAATGTGACACGGGCTGCTTAATGAACTGACAATGTAAAAATAAAGTTAAAATGTGATCAGTACCCATCATATTTTTGTTACCATACGGAACAAGGACGATGAGCATTAGCCAATGTATCTCACCAGCATTCTTTTTATACTTTATAGATGTTTATTGTAAAAGGTAATTTGTTAATAATAAGAGTTTAAGAAAACAAAAACCTTAAGGGGAGAAAAAAGATGACTAGCAGGTAACTATCCGCTTTATATTCATAATAGTTTTCATTGTACAGTAGGGCTAATATAGCAACTCTCCTTTCATTTGGCATGGCCATTTCATGCAAACAGTAATCAGATTAGTACCTCAGAAATGTCCCACTCTAGCCTATGGCTAAATGGTTAGGGTGCTGTTCTTCTCACCAAAAGGTTCGGGTTCGATTCCCGGCCATGTCGTGGATTCTAACCTTCATTGGTTCATTCCGATAGCTCGGAGGCTGGGTACGTGTGCCTTCTTCATTATTAGAATTCATCACAGTTAGGGTCTCATCCCCATAGACCGGTCGCGTATACGGCGTCAACTTGAAAGACCTGCACCAGGCCTTTTACCTCAGAAATGGAATCATATCCCTATGCAGAGGAATTAGTACGTCCCTGAAAATCGTAGCAATTCCAGCTGATTTTCTATCTTTATACCTTCCGCCTTTTGCAACATTTTGTGAATATCATTATTATCACAGCAAAATTTGAGTACATCGCTGGGATAAGCAACTTTCTCCCGGCATTACCCTTATATCCAAATATACTTATATACAGCTGACTAAAAAATTCTGCCTTCTTTACGTCCTCACATTTACATTCCCCATGTCAATTTATGATACCTGGAATGTCCTTCCTGGAACCTGTTTCTCCGGATCCCAGGATAACGGGTTCATTTTTACACAATCTGCTTTACGTCGCACCGAGACAGACAAGTCATATGGCGACGATGGGATAGAAAAGGATGCGACCGTGGCCTTAATTAAGGTATAGCCCCATAATTCGCCTGGTGTGAAAATGGGAAACCACGGAAAACCATCTTCAGGGCTGCCTACAGTGGGGTTCGAATCCACCATCTGCCGAATGGAACCTGATAGCTACGCGATGACGGGTTCAGCCCGATAGGTAGTCGGACTTTCGAAGAGTGGAAGGAAGTATATTCGTCTCTTCATATCGTACAATTTCTGGAAACACATTTGGTGTTTACCTGGCAAAATGAATTAAAACTCATCCATACGCGCCCAAGAGAGGTTCGGTATACTCTGCTATCTAGTAGGCCTAGGCGTCAGATGGCGTCAAATTGAAATGCTTGCACACCGCAGCTGAGGCCGTACAATTATTATTATTATTATTATTATTATTATTATTATTATTATTATTATTATTATTATTATTATTATTATTATTATTATTATTATTGAAACAGTAATCAAATACGCAGTTCAGGTATGGAACTATATTCCAACCCATTGCGTTTACTATATCCCTAGAAATATTACAATATCTGCCCTCAGTAAGTCGTCGCGACTACACTTCCCTCCTTCATTAATGATCCCTGGAATGTCGTCGCTGCCGGGACAAAACCTCCTATGTGAAATATTTTAGCTTAGAACTTTGGCCGGTAAGGTTCTGTCATCTAAGGTGCAATATTGTGTGAATATTGTCAAGGCATTCTCGCTCTTCATAATGTATGTGCTGCGGGTCAGTGCATCTCCAAAAATATTATCACAAAGGAGGTTTTGTCCCGGCAACGACGATGTCCTTCCTTGAACCTGCTTCTGCCTCAAAGTACCTATACATTCCCTTGCAATTTCCACTAAAATTTGTATTGCCCCGTACGAGTGCCAAAGTCTGGTAATGCTCCGACTAGCTAGCAATCTTATGGCGACGATGGGACAGGAGAGGATGGTTGCTCAGTTCTAGAACTAATTAATTTAATAATCTGAAAGTTAGCCATGATTTTGGTCAACATGTACTTCAAGAGATACGGACAGGGATATAGGGTCAAACTATCCTATAAATTATGGGCAACAATTGATTAGCAAACGACAATTTATTCTGGAAAGCAAGATACACTTATGACATATGAATGTGCACATAAATAATCTTTGACACTGTCTAGCTCCAATGTTATATAACTTCGCACAGAATGAGTTAACTAATCCCATTTCCTCGAAAAAATCGCAGTGGAATCCTGCTATACTGGTAAATTGACATAAACGTCTAGGGGGAATATCTACTACCTATCTGTGTCGGTGCGACATAAAGCAACTAGCAAAAAAAAAAAACCTTCTATTCTGAGTGGCCAGTGCTCTACCTTCATTTTATTGAACACAAATTAAATCAAATATCACTTCCCAAACATGTGGATTTAATAACAACGTACACAAAGCTATTCACACATGATAGCTATAAACACACACATAAAAGCACTAATGCGATCATTCTTGTAAACATAATGTCAAAATCTCTATCACAATAGCTGGGCTGAGTGCCTGGACTTCTGACCCCAACTTGGCAGGTTCGACTCAGGCTCAGTCTGGTGGTACTTGAAGATGCTCATAAATACGTCAACCTCATGTCAGAAGATTTACTGGCACACAAAAGAAGTTCTGATGGACTAAATTCCGTCACCTCGGCGTCTCCGAAAGCCGTAAAAGTAGTTAGTGGGACGTAAAGCGAATAACATTTTTCTCTATCACAAAAAATAAATGAAACAAATCTCATTCTCACATGATGTAACATGAAGTCTTCATACACACTGAAATGATTCATTGAAGTTTACGTCTCAAACCATGCTCTGTTAACCTTGTTAGAAAAAGAAGTAATAATCACAACCCACAATACAAAGTCAGGCTTATGTTGATGATCATGCAAGTTTCCTTGCAATTTGGTAAAATTTTCACATATCACTCGCTCCATACACTTACGAATATTTGTGAGAATTAAAGCAGCTCAGGACACGAGAGATTCACTACGGACGTGGGCCAGAATCAAACAATAGGTCTCTCAGTAATATAAGACACTACTTATGTAGGAAAATCACCTCATCGGAATTGGACTTCGGCGGCAAAATATAACCAAAACGGAGATCACATGCTCCATATACAACGCCGCGCACTATTACGGAGGTCCAATTTCTCCTACTTTAAAAGATCCTGGTCTCACCTGTCCAGGTCCATGCAATGACAAAGCGGCTATAACATTACAGCGCTAACAAATCATACCTAAGGCCTGTCAGCACATCACACATCTGCATGCTCTAATGGCCTTTTAATGAAGAAAATAGAATACTCCTATACCCTAGATCCGAATCACCTGAAACTGGGGAGAGAGCACTCCTTCATTGCAATTCATTAACTTTGATATACACACATTATATTTTCCTCCTATAATGATTTGATTATTACTACACTAAATATATTTTATTTTGTCATAGATTTGACTATGCTATATGGGAAAACATGTATCTTCCATTTCCTTACCATAATTAATGCTTACTGTTGTGTCACAAGACTTTTGGAGTGCCCTGCCATTAATAATATGACTTTTGACTGAATTGAATGAGTGGATGACTACATGAATTTGTAAATGGATGGTTTCATGATTGTAATAGACTGCATTGAACATGCTAATGGCCTTTTAATGACGATTCCTACATCCCATCAACATACATAATAACCCGCACGCCTAAATAATCATCTCCAGTAGTGATATTGAAACATTATTCCCACAAATCTGCTAATCAGCACTGATTTCAGAATAAATTTACTCTACTCCATTATCCAACTTCATTGTAAAACGAACCCAGCATGAAATGACCTGTTAAATATTAATGGACATTTCTCACACTAGTGGCTCGCTACCCTCGAAAAATATATATTCCCTAAAATCAACTAATAAATACTCTTGAATTTTTTCAAATAACACTTAACCACACAAGGACACATGATCTAGACACACATCCCAACAATGTATTCGTCGGATATCGAAATGAGATTCGCCATTCAATATTCACACGTAATCAATGAATTATTTACAAGAAGACGCTATACTATTCACATATATTCACTTATTCATGCAAAGATATTTCACGTTGCAGAAAACAATAATTATTAACATAGTATCGAATTGAAGATCTCCCAACTACATTGGCCTCAAGGTAAGAAGGTGTCTGGCTCGCGCAGGCTTAGGCATATTCTTTCCCTCACCTTGATGTATTATCTCGCCGTCCAAGTAAATGAATGAGTCAACGACTAATGGAATACAAGTGAAAAGAAAATTATGTTGATATTTAGTTACCGAAATTCAAAATGGACCGATGACCTAAATGTTAGGCCCTTTAAGCAACAACAACAAACAAATTAAATATATTACTTTGGCATATTTTAATAGACGGCTTGTTTTTTTTCATATATTTTCCCCGCGAAAATATTTCTTTACATCGTTACCTATATTCTCCTATTTCTGGGCTAACATGATATAATAACGTGACAAATTTCAGTCCTATTTGAAAGGTGCGTGGATACGTTTTACCAAAAAGTAGATGCCATTTGCCATCTTTGGACCACATATCACTTGATTAACTTTTTCACAATTTTTCGCATTTTTTCTTAGAATGTTATACATTTTCACTCAAAATCACCCATTTTTAGGAAAAAACTGTAAAAAGTTAATATTTCTATCAAATTCAAAAAAAAATAAAAATCACAATGGAACACAAATATCACCCTATTATTAGTGAAATATATCAAAGTCCGCCTCTGTGGTGTAGTGGTTAGCGTGATTAGCTGCCACCCCCGGAGGTCCGGGTTCGATTCCCGGCTCTGCCACGAAATTTGAAAAGTGGTACGAGGGCTGGAACGGGGTCCACTCAGCCTCGGGAGGTCAACTGAGTAGAGGTGGGTTCGATTCCCACCTCAGCCATCCTGGAAGTGGTTTTCTGTGGTTTCCCACTTCTCCTCCAGGCAAATGCCGGGATGGTACCTAACTTAAGGCCACGGCCGCTTCATTCCCTCTTCCTTGTCTATCCCTTCCAATCTTCCCCATCCCCCGCAAGGCCCCTGTTCAGCATAGCAGGTGAGGCCGCCTGGGCGAGGTACTGGTCATTCTCCCCAGCTGTATCCCCCGACCAAGTGTCTGACACTGCATTTGAGGTAGTAGAGGTGGGATCCCTCGCTGAATCCGAGGAAAGAAGATCTAAGTTACCGTGACTGCTTGGAAACCTACAAATTCCTTGGCGAAATAACTTCGGAAAGGCGTGTACTTCGGGAAAAGGAACAAATAAAGTGTGAATACATGAGAACTCCTGGCGTAGATGAATAATCTCATAAGTTCATGAATGGGAAGGGAAAAATCCCTTCGGTCCGACGAATCCCTTCGGTCCTACTCCGTGGAAAAGGAATTTTGCAATTTTTTTCCTTATAGCCGCGCTATCTCTCTCTTATCAGGCTGAACATATCCGCCACGCATCAGTTAATTATAAATGCGCAAGTTGGCGAGTTACAATCTAAATTACCACAAAAATGAGTATTTGTTACCACATATGTGCATTCCAATATCCGCAGCACATCGGTTCGATTCTAAAAGCAAGTAAAAATGTTAATGTCTAAAACTCAACCATTTCTGGACCGATTTAATGAAACAAAGATTGTTGAACTTTATATTAATCAGCGCATTATATTAAAGAATTAAAATGGTATATTATATTAGTCCGCCTCTGTGGTGTAGTGGTTAGTGTGATTAGTTGCCTCCCCAGGAGGCCCAGGTTCGATTCCCGGCTCTGCCACGAAATATGAAAAGTGGTACGAGGGCTGGAACGGGGTCCACTCAGCCTCGGGAGGTCAACTAAGTAGAGGTTGGTTCGAATCCCACCTCAGTCATCCTGGAAGTGGTTTTCCGTGGTTTCCCACTTCTCCTCCAGGCAAATGCCGGGATGGTACCTAACTTAAGGCCACGACCGCTTCCTTCCCTCTTCTTTGTCTATCCCTTCCAATCTCCCCATCCCCCTCAAGGCCCCTGTTCAGCAGAGCAAGTGAGGCCACCTGGGCGAGGTACTGATCATTCTCCCCAATTGGATCCCCCGACCTAATGTCTCACGCTCCAGGACACTGTCCTTGAGGCGGTAGAGGCGGGATCCCTCGCTGAGTCCAAGGGAAAAACCGACCCTGGAGGGTAAACAAATTAAGAAAGAAAGAAAGAATATTAAATTACTAGCAATTACCCGCGGTTTCGCTCGCGTGGATATCGTAATTTGATCAGAGTAATCGTTCCTCGGCATTGTACTAAGAGACTATCTGAAAACTCCTAAAGTATAGAAACTCACCCAAAAATTGAGTTTCATTTACCCCAGAAATGCTTTGTAAACCATGTTTATGGTATTACCTTTAGGGGCTAAGGCGACCATGTGACATAGAACTGTAAAAGTAGAGCAATGTCACCTCCGTACAGGCCATGAAGGCCCTTGGAGGAGTGGAAGGTTAAGGATTCAACCATTGTTAACGTGATGGGCTAGAGTGGTTAGCGCTACGCCCGGCCGCCTTTGCCCCCAGGAATTAACCTGGTACTCATTTTTGGTGTAGGCTGAGTGAACCTCAGGGCCATATGCACCTCCGGAAGTGGAAATCTTTTTTCTTAAATACTACCACTTCCTGGCGGGGATTCGAACCCTCGTCCTTCCGGGCGAACCGAGCACGCCTTTACCGCCTCGTCTAGGGAGCCCCTGACACAGAACTGTACATGCGAGAAACAGTCTTCTCTCATGTCAAAATTAAATACATGTTCCTATATTTTGGAAGGAGATTCCAAATACCTATTCCCACATCTGTAACATATTCCGTTTTTGAGATATAAATAAGTATCCCCATAAAAAGAATTCAACCCCTTGATCAGTCCTTCCGCTAACCCCATCTAAGTGTATTTTACGAAAACCAAAATACATGTGTCGTTATTTTTAAAGGAGATTCCACATATCAATTTTCACGTCTATACAGTAACATTTTCAGTTTTTAAGATATGAGTATTCTCATAAAATATAATTCAACTATTTTTCACTACTTTTCACCCCCTGTTAATTGCCCTCTCCGAAGACAAAAAGGTACAGGTTCCTGTATTTTTAAAGGACTTGCCAAATACCAAGTTTCTTGTCTCTAGTATGTTAAGTTTTTGACATATAATGTAAAATGAAATAGCGTATGGCTTTTAGTATCGGGAGATCCCAGGACGGGTTCGGCTCGCCAGGTGAAGGTCTTTTGAGTTGGTGCCCTTAGGAGACCTGCGCATCGTGATGAGGATGAACTGATGATGAAGGCAACACATACACCCAGCCCCCGTGCCAGGGAAATTAACCAATGATGATTTAAATTCCCGATCCGGCCGGGAATCGAACCTGGGGCCACTGTGACCAAAGGCCAGAACGCCAAACATTTAGCCATGGAGACGGACTATATATAATGTAGATATACCGGTACTCATTTTAAAAATTCACCCGCTTTGCCAATTCTATTCAGCCCCTCATTTGGATTTTCCGAAAGCAAAAAATAAAAAATAAAAACTACGTGTTTCTTTTTTATAAAGGATATTTAAATAACAGTTTTCGTGCCTGTACGTCTATAACACCTTCAGTTTTCGAGATAAATGTATACTCATAAGAATTATTCAACTTCTTCTTCCACACTTCTTTTTACCCCTCTCCCGCCTTAAGTGGACTTTCCGAAACCTAAAAATACGTGTTTCTTTATTTTGAAAGGAAATTAAAAATACTAACTTTGACGTCTGTAGCAGATTCAGTTTTTAAGATAAAGTATCCTCATAAACGTATATCAACTCTTTATTTACTTATTTTCAACCTTACAACACTTATGTCGATTTTCCGAAAGAAAAAAAACAAAAAACAAATGCGTGTTTCTTTATTTTTAAAGGAGATTCCAAGGTACTAATTTTCACGTCTGTAACATCTTCAGTTTTTGCGATATAATTATACTCATGAAAGTAATTCAACTCTTTCACCCCCCTTCCTACCCTTTAAGTTGACTCCCCCTCCCCAAAGTGCGTGTTTCTTTATTTTTAAATGAGAATCCAAATACCAATGTTCACGTCTTTAACATTTTTAGATGAAATGAAATGGCGTAAGGCTTTTAGTGCCAGGAGATCCCAGGACGTGTTCGGCTTGCCACGTGCAGGTCTTTCGATTTAACGCCGGTAGGCGACCTGCGCGTCGTGATGAGGATGAAATGATGATGAAGACAACACACACACCCAGCCCCTGTGCCAGGGAAATTAACCAATGATGGTTAAAATTCCCGACCCTGCCGGGAATCGAACCCGGGACCCCTGTGACCAAAGGCCAGCCCGCTAACCATTTAGCCATGGAGCCGGACAACATTTTTAATTTTTTAAAGATTTTATTATCCTCACACAAAAAATTCAACTAATTTTTCAATTCATTCACCCCCTTAAGTAGATTTTTCATAGACAAAAGCATGTGTTTCTTTACTTTGAAAGAATATTCCAAATATAAATGTTCATGCCTCTGACATCTTCAGTTTTTGAGACATAAGTATCCCCATAAAAATAATTCAACTCCTTCTTCACCCCAGCCCCTTAAGTTGATTCCCCTCCCCCCACAAAATCCGTGTTACTTAATTTTTTAAGGTGATTCCAAGTAAAAATTTTCAGGTGTGCAACCTTAAGTTTTTGAGATATAAGTTTCTCTGTAAAAAGAATTAAATTTTCTTATTTCCTTTCACCCTCGCCCCTTAAGAGAATTTTCCGAAAACCTGAAAAATTGTTTCTTTGTTTAAAAAGGAGCTACCAAATGCCAATTACCACGACTGTAACATCTTCAGTTTTGAGATATATGTACCCTTATAAAAAGGAATTAAACTCCTTTTTCACAGCCCCTACCCTAAGTTGATTCCCCCCGCCCCAAAATGCGTGTTTCTTTATTTTCAAAGGAGATGTCTGTAACATATTTCGTTTTTGTGATTTAGGTATCCTCATACAAAGTGTTCAACTAATTTTCCAATTAATTCACCCCCTCAAGTGGATTTCCCAAAGACAAAAGATTACGGTTTCTTTAGTTTAAAAGAAAATTCCAAATGCAAATTTTCATGTCTGTAACATCTTCAGTTTTTGAGATACAAGTATCCTCATGAAAAGAAATCAACTCCTTTATAACCCCAGTACGTCCGTTAAGTTGGTTTCCCCCCACCCGAGAAACGTGTGTTTCTTTATTTTTAAAAGAGATTCCAAATACCTATTTCCACGTCTGTAACCTTCAGTTTTGAGATATAAGTTTCTCCAGAAAAAGTATTCAATTTTTTTACTTCCTATCACACTCCCCACTGAAGTGAATTTTCCAAAAACAAACTACTCTCCTTTAAAAGAACTTCCAAATACCAATCATCACTTCTATAACATCGTCAGTTTTGAGATATATGTATCCTTGCAAAAGGAATTCATCTCCGTTTTCATCCCCCCTCTACCAAGTTGATTCGTGATATAAGTTCTCTGTGATTGCGTGTTTCGTTATTTTAAAAGCAGATTCCAAATACTAGTTTTCACGTTTGTAACATCTTTACATTTTTAGTTTGTGTATATACATGGTCATACAAATAATTCAACTAATGTTTTAATCCTATCACCCCCTACCCCCGTTAAGGGTCTTTTCCGAAAACCAAAGAATACGTGTTTCGTTATTTTTAAAGGAGATTCCAAATATCAATTTTCACGTCTGCAAAATGTTATGTTCATGAGATATACTGTAGATACGCTAATTTTAAAAATTCAGCCCCTTTTTTCAGTTCACATTATGTGGAATTTCGGAAAAAAATATTTATGTCTCTTTACTTTTACAGGAAATTCCAAATACCAGTTTTCAAATCTGTAATATGTTACGTGTCTGAGATAATTTGCATATATAGTGTTTTTAAAAATTCACCCCGTTTGTCACTTCTGTTCACTGGTTCTTCATCATATTTTCCAAAAACACAAAAATAAGTGTTGCCTTATTTTCAAAGGAGATTCCAAATTTTAATTTTCATGTCTGTAACATCTTCAGTTTCTTGAGATATAAGACTCCTCATAAAAGGTGTTCAACCCGTTTTCCCCCACTTTTCACTCCACTTAATGAGATTTTCCGAAAACAAAAAATGTGTGTTCCTTTATTTTTGTAGGAGATTCTAAATACCAATTTTTAGATCTGTAAACATTTAAGTTTTTGTGATATAGATATCCTCATTTTAAATATTCACCCCCTTTTCACCCCCTTTTTTTCCTTTAAGTGGAGTTTCCGAAAACAAATCACCTATGTTTCTCTAGTTTTACAGGAGATTCCAAATACCATTTTTACGTCTGTAACATTTTACGTTTCTGAGATATAATGTAGATATAGTCTTTCTAAAAATTCACCCCAATTTGTCACTCTTGTTTAACCCCCATTAATTGGAATTTCCGAAACCAAAAAATACGTGTTTCTTTATTTCAAAGGGAGATCCAAAATACCAATTTTCAGGTCTTTAATATCTTCTGTTTCTGAGATATAAGTATCCTCATTTAAGGCATTCAACCCCTTTTTCACCCCTCCTATTGGGATTTTCCGGAAACAAAGAATATGTGTTTCTTTATTTTTAAATGGGATTCTAATTACCAATTTTTACATCTGTACACTTTAAAAGTTTTGAGATATATACACTCATTTTAAAATTTCACCCCCTTTTCACCCCAACACAATTAATTGGATTTTCCAAAAACAAAAAGTACGTGTTTTTAAAAGGAGATCCCAAATACCAATTTTCAGGGCTGTAATATCTTCAGTTTCTGAGATATAAGTATCCTCATTAAAGTCATTCATCCCCTTTATCACCCCTTTTCACCCCTCCTATTGGAATTTTTCGAAAACCAAAAATACGTGTTTCTTTATTTTAAGGAAGATTCTAAATACCAATTTTTACATCTGTAAACTTTCAAAGTTTTCACCCTCACATTAATTCGATTTTCCAAAATCAAAAATACGTGTTTATTTATTTTTAAAGGAGATCCCAAATACCAATTTTCAGGTCTGTAATATCTTCAATTTCTGAGATATAAGTATCCTCATTAAAGGTTTTCAACCACTTTTACACCCTTTTTCACCCCTCCTATTGGGATATTCCGAAAACAAAAACTACGTCTTTCCTTATTTTTAAAGCAGTGTCTAAATACCAATTTTTAAATCTGTAAACTTTTAAAGTTTTGAGATATAGATATACTCATTTTAAAATTTCCCCCCCTTTTCACCCCCTTAGGGATGGAATGTCCAAAAATCCTCTCTTAGCGAGCACCTACATGTTAATTTGAATATTTCCCATAATTCCAATTCTTTATGTCAAGTAGTTTCGGCTCGGCGATGATGAATTAGTCAGTCAGTCAGGACAAGTTATTTAATATATAATCGATTATTTATCTGATTATAGAAGAAATAATAAATGGAGTTCATAAACGCACGAGAAAAATTTTCCAATTCAAGAATGTTATAACTTATGATATCAATGATCTTTGGCAAGCCTGTTTAGTAGAAATGGATTCTGGAAATTTAAAAGGTATATCTGAAATTAATAAAGGATATAAGTATGTATTGACCGTTATAGATGTTTTTTCAAAATGTTCTTGGGATATTCCCTTTGAAGTTAAAACTGATAAAAATATTGTTAAAATTTCAGAACTAATTTTAAAGATAGAATTCAAAACATTTGCAAACCGATAATGGTAAAGAATATGTTAATAAAGACATAAAAAATTTAACGATGTAATATAATATTAATCATTATTCAACTTATTCAGAAATAAAAGCTTCTGTTGTTGAAATATGTAATACAACATTAAATGAAATAATGTGGAAACAATTTGATATTCAAATTAATTATAAATGGGTTGATATTTTACCTAAAATAGTAGATAATTATAATAATACAAAACGTATTACAATAAAAGTGAAACCAAAATAAGTAAATCAGAATAATAAGAAACAAATTCAAAAATATTTTGATAAAGATATAACGTTGAAAAATAAGCCAATATATAAAACTAGTGATAAATTTCGAATAAGTAAAATGAAGAAAATATTTGAACAAGGCTTTACTGCAAATTGGTCTACGGAATAATTCGATATAAAATATGTTTTACTAACTAATCCAATTACATTTAAGCTGACAGAATGAAGATACTGAAGGAAAATTTACGAATTAGAGTCACAGAAAACAAAATATCCTGATATTGTATCTTGCAGAAAATGTTTTAAGGAAGGTGGATATTTAAGTCTCTGTTAAATGGATAGGATTTTATAATACACACAATAGTTGGGCAAATAAAGATAATGTTATATTATAATTTTTATGAAAATGAAATATTAATATTTCGGGTCTTATACGTAAATTATTTTTATCCTAAATTAATTGTTCTTGTATATAATTATTTTTAAGTTTAAAGTCTTTTCCAAAAAATTCAAAATTATTACTTAGTTGCTCCTTCATTCTACGATATAAATGTATAGAATTTGGATCATAATCTAATCTTAATAGTATTTCACAATTATGTTATTTATCTTCTATGGAATATATATGTTTTTGTATATATTGTTAGCTTGAGCTCTAATAACATATTAATTATAGACAAAATTTTCATCAAATAATTTGAAAACAACTAATTTTGGTCTTAATTTTGAATCTTGTATTCTTGGAACAATATTTGGTAACATTTCTTTAATTTAATTATTTCTTCCATTTATAATTTGTATCACATCATAAACTGTATCACGGAATATTCCTATATAATCATCTAAGTGATTAAGGTGATCTTCTCAAATTTTATTAAAATATTTTAATTCGTTATTTGACCTTGATACATATGAGATTCTTAAAAAAATGTATAATATTTTAATTGTGTTATTTGACCTTGATACATTCCTTTCATTTCTTTAAAAACAGTTCTTTTGTTATATGTACCATGTTCTCTAATTGATGGAAGAAATTCATGAGTTGCCGAATTTTAAAATTGTTGTGCAGCCGGTAGTTTTGAACTCATGACCAGATCATAAAATCCATATGCTGTGATTAAAAAAATAGTATTTTTTTCATTACGTTTTAAAGAGGACCGCCAGTCCCCTTTAATAGTTTCAGAAATATTAGTATCTTACATCTATATTTTTACTAATTGCTTTCTTGAAATCCCTAGTTAAAGCAGAAAAATAGGTATAATAGGTATAACAATATTCTGCCGAAAATCGGATGGCACTTCTCCTGTTTCATACATCTTACACACTAAACGAAATAACCTCTCCATGATGGTTCCTCCTAAGGCAGTCAGTAATTCTGAGGGTATATCATCAATTCCAGGTGCCTTGTTCCTACATAGGTCTCTCAAAGCTCTGTCAAATTCTGACCTCAAAATTGGGTCTCCCATGTCATCAGCATCAACAGCCTCTTCTTGTTCCAGAACCCTATCATCTACTTCTTTACCTTAATACAACTGTTCGTTATGTTCCTGCCATCTTTCTGACTTGCTTTCTTTCCCTAGCAGTGGGTTTATATCTGAAACTTTAGTATTCATACACCTAGTTGGCCTTTCTCCTATGATTTCCTTGATTTTCCTGTATGCAGCATCTACCTTTCCTAGGACCATACAAACTTTGAACATCCTTGCACTTCACTTTCAGCCATTCTTCCTTAGCTGCCCTGCACGTTCTGTCTACTTCCTTCATTATTCGCCTGTATTATTTTCTGCAGTACTCATTTTCTGCATTATTGCACTTGCGTCCTTCGCCAATCAGGTCTAGTATCTCTTGAGTTATCCATTGTTTCTTAGTCAATATTTCCTTTCTTTCTCACTTTTCTTCAGCAGACCTACTGATTTCATTCAACATGACTCTCCATTCTTCCTCTACCGTGTTCCTTTAAGGCTTTTCTTCTAGTCCTTGTATTATATGATCCTTAAAACAATCCCTCACATTATTTTCTTTCAACTTGTGTAGATACCATTTCCTTGCATTCCTTCATTTCTTCAATTTCTTCAAATTCAGATGGCAATTCTTCACCAACAGATTGTGGACAGAGTCCACGTCTGCTTTTGGGAAAGTGTTGCAATCCAACACCTGGTTTCTGACTCTCTGCCTAATCATAATGAAGTATATTTGTTACCTTCCAGTGTCTCTAGGTCTTGTCAATGTATACAGACACCGTTTGTGGTGTTTGAACCAAGCGTTAGCAAGGACTAAATTATGATGGGTGCATAATTCAATCAGCCGGCTTCCTCTTTAATTCCTTTATCCCAATCCGAATACTCCTACTGTATTACCTTCTCTTCCTTGGTTTACCGCCGCATTCCATTCTCCCATCAAAATTAGATTCTCGTCACCTTTTACATATTGTATTAAATCTTCTATCTCTTTATATATTCTTTCGATTTCTTCATCATCCACTGAAATAGTAGGCGTATAGACCTGCACCATTTTAGTGGGCATTGGTTTAGTGTCTATCTTGGCAGCAATAATCGTTTCATTATGCTGGTCGTAGTAGTATACCAGCTATCCTATTTTCTTATTCAGTATTAAACCAACTCCTGCATTTTGTAACTGTATAAAATATTATGTACGGTAACTTAACCGTGGATCATTGCTCGTCGTGGCAGTGCATCTAGGATATGTATTTTGAAGATAAGAAAATACCAAATCCTCTTTTTTGGGGAGTGAGCTTCATGTCTGCGGTTGTTCTTTGCATGTTTCTTTTCTCCAGGTGTTGTTTTGGTCCTTCCAGAGACTTTACATATTTTGCGACAGCATTCGCATTGCCTAACAATGAACCTAGAGAAGCAAGCCCAGCAAACAGAATCGGTACGAAGCCGTCTCTCACAGGAATAACACGCTTAAGCTTTTGAAATATTTTTCTGCTCTTAGTACGTACGTATGCTTGTGCTACACTTACGGATTTTTATAATGCTAATCGTGGATTTCTTTTCCCCTCGGTATGCTTTGCGCACTGTTTGTAAAACACGTTGTAATTCACTCTTCTTCTTCTTTTTTGCGCTTAGCTTCTTGGTTTGGACGTAGCGTCGCTTCACCATGTGTTTAACAAGATCACTTCTTATATATACACTAAAAACACGGTGCCTGATTTCAACATGGAGGAAACGACAGAGAAGCGTGTAAATAGCACTCTCAAAATTATGACCAGTATAGCGGAAAAAAGCGGATACCTGAAAAAAGTCAACAGAGAACTCTTCGAGGTAGCGGTGAGTGAGATAAAAAACTGTTTTTAGAAATTAAATACGCACTAATAGGAAGGGAGGGCTCTTTCTCAAAACACAAGAGAAGTGACGTTAGCCAAACGAAAGCTTCACACAAAGAGAAAGACGTAGCCCAGTGCGACAAGTGGCGCGATCTGTAGGGTAAGCAAATTTAACAGAAGCTCTACACAAGGGAGAAGACAGCAGCCCAGGGGTATATGTGGTGCCATCTACCGGGTTACCGTACGAAACACCACACGAGGGTGAGGACAGTAGCAGCCCAGAGAGAAAAGAAACAATGCCTACCGCGCAGATGCACAATGCAACCACAACTGCAACCACACCCATCGCTACCAAGAGGAGCGAAGAAGGCGACCGAGAGACATACATAACGCGGTACCTACCGCTGCCAAGCGGAGAAGAGCAGAACAAGGAAGGCGATTGAGTAGTTAAGTAACAGTCCAGTACCAATCTACCCACCACACCCAAATAACGTCATAGAAGAGAGGATTGTAGGAAAGGTAAATGAACTGATACTACACATACTTGAAGACGTAAAAATGATGATAAGGGTGGAACTACAAGTAAAGGGGCAAAATTCACTAGAGCGACCGGAACACATTTCGGATGATACAAGCGATACATCAGACCGGACAAATGAAGAAGGGGAGTGAAGGGAAACATTCACACAAGTGGTAAGAGGGGGACGCCCAAGAAAATGAACAGTCGGGAGAAAACATACGTTCGAAGGGAAAAATAAACTACAGGCCGCCATCAAAAAGAGCATGGCTCTATATAGGAAAGCTGCACAACTCCACCACACCAGAGATGGTAAAAGAACACGCAGGCTACAGGAAAATTATACCAACAGTGATATAGAAGTGGAAGAGTTAACCGTCATGGGAAGAAACAAGGCATTCAGAATCAGCATATACTTTAAACACTACAAGATCACCATGGACTCAACCCTCTGGCCCGAAGAAGCGATCGTACGGCCATTTCGTTTCCCAAGGCAAAGCACAAATGCTGCGCTGTAAAATCCAGGAAAAAGAAGTGGAAATAAAGACACTACTATATAATATAGAATACCTAAGAAATACAATCAACGTGACACCGGAAGACATCTTGGACGAATAGGACATAGTAACACTCACAGAAACATACCTAACAACCCAATGTAGCACAGATAACTTCTACGCAGCGCACTCGTAAGCAAGCCGGGGGCAAAAGGGCAGGCAAAATGGAGGAATAACAATGTTAATAAAACCAAGGTTAGCACTGTTCGAGTTATTTCAAAATACAAGAAAATACTATTATTAAAGACCAACGCACGCACAGTACTAAACGCCCACTTCCAGCCAGAATGCAAGAGAGAAGAAATCCAAGAGCAGATTAACCAGGCCTTAAGCAAGGAGAAGAAGATGGACAACGTGATAATAATGGGAGGCCTGCACTGCAGAATAGACGCTTCCATACAGAAAGCCAAAACTGTAAGAAGGACTAACTCTGGTAAACAAAGATTAAGAACACAAATATCTCGGACAGAACGGGCTAGTGCAATTATTGACCGCGTGTTCACAAACAGCGACAAGACCCACTAGGAGGTAAGAAGAGACATCCCAGTGAGGAAACATATTCCGATATGAACCGTCATATATGTTAAAGACCTACAACAAAGAAACGCTTCTAGAAAACAAAGAAATAAACAAACCAAGCTTCAAGGGAAATCGACAAGAACAAATAAAACACAGAAACGGCAAACAATCATCGAAGGAAATACAAGAAATGAAAATAAACGGAGCACTTGACACGATCGAATGACATATTAAACAAGCAATAGTCGAGAAAGAATGGAAACAGTGAAAATCCATGCCAAGGTACAAACAGGGGCGCTACTCAGCAAGGAGAATCGCGATCACTGCCTTCCACAAGGCAAGACAAACAGAAACGGGCGAAGGCCTAAGGGAGTACAACAACGCCAGGAGAGCCTACAAACAAACACTGGAAAACACAAAGAGATATACACGGCGGAAGAGGAGAAAAGCTTATCGAACAAGCAGGGAAGAAATGGTACAATGTGGCCTCACCAAAGCAGCCCCACTTCCCAAGAGACCTCTCAATTAACACGTGGAATGAAAATTTTAAAGAAATACTACAGGCTAAGGAAACACGCCCAGAAATCCCAGGTGGGGAGAAAGAAGTAGAGGAATCCCGTCCTTTCTCCGGAGAAGAAGTACAGAGGCAAATCGATAACTCAAAGAACAATAAAGCCTGTGGCCCAGACGGTATTGTTTCCGAGCATCTAAAGGAAGCAGCGCCCGCTCTCGCAGACACCTGGACGGACCACTTCACGGAATGCCTGAGGCAGGGCAACATTCCAAACAAATGGAGAATAACAACACTGAGGATGCTCAATAAGGGCGAAGGAGACAAAACGGATCTGAACTCCTGCAGCGGTATAGCTTTGTACTGCACAGCCCTAAAAGTACTAACAAGCCTACTTACCGAGAGATTAAGAATGATGACGGAACACACTATACCGGAACAAGAGTTCGGCTCCGTAAAAGGGAAATAGACAATTCAGGCTGTGAAATGCAAACAAGATGACATCGAAACAGCTCTAAAACACGCAGGAGGAAAACTGCACTTAAGAGGAATATAATGAATCACAGGAAGAAATCAAGAAACCAGAGTCATGTAAAGCATCGTATCCAAAAACCAAATAGAAAAATACGACAAAGACTCAAGAACAGAGATGATAGAGCAAACGGACGGTGTTTTTCAAGGCAACCCTTTGAGCTTCCTGCTCTTCATAATAGCCACTGCAGCAGTACCAGAAAAACAGCAACAGAAAATTTCAAAATATTCACCTATGCAGACGACATGGTAATCGTATCCCAAGATCTTCAAAATGCCTAAGAAGCCTTCAGCAAACCCGTGGCGTGGGCAGAAAAAACGACTTGAATCTAAATGAGAAGAAAACAGTGAAAATAATATGCAGAAGTAGCGGAAGATCGCAGCGAACTATTACATCCTGCATTAAGGAAATCCACTGAGAAACGTATCAAACTTCAAATACCTAGGTATCATGCTGCAAAGCAAATGGGAAACACACGGCCAAAACATAAAAGAACGCACCTCAGCAGCCAGGATTGCAGCAAACGGTATAACGAATCTGAGAAATCTACCCTTGGAAACGTCGACGACCGTACTCGGTCTGAAGACAGCACCAATTTTGACGTATGGAATAGAGGTGATACGGAAGAAACTAAAAATGAAAATCGAGAAGACAGAAAATGTCAAAGCTCACTTCCTGGAAAGACTTTATCAAAGTACACACCCTCACGCCTCACCTACGTGCTAACAAAGAAATAGTTTTTCATAGAAGGACTTCGTGTAGACCTGCTCCTGCCAGCCACTGAATCCTACAAAGATCTGCTAACAAAACTCATCAACAAGAACAAGAGATATGACCGGAGTTCTCCGCCACGGATGCGATGATCTACACGGACTGGACACAAGCCAGATACGACCTACGGCACATCATGACTATGATGATGATGATGATGCTTGTTGTTTTAAGGGGCCTAACATCGAAGGTCATCGGCCCCACATCATGACTAGAGTAGCGATCCACGGGTTTCACCACGGAATATGGACAGTAGAGAAATATCATAACCGAGAAGACAAGTGCAAGTGAAAGCTATGTAGATCAAATTGCGACCGATATCATGTACTGTGGTGCAAAAACAGAGGAACCTCATTGATAGACTTCTGTAAGACATAAAACGGACTAATTATACAAACTCAATTTAATCGATAATACCTCTTGTAACATGATCTTACATCTGTATGGCCATTAGCTGCAATAAAATCCACATAAAATCTATTATTATTATTATTACTATTATTTTTATTATTATTATTATTATTATTATTATTATTATTATTATTATTATTATTATTATTATTATTATTATTATTATACACCATGCGAGATTGAGGAACATACAAAAACACCTAAATAATCGTTTTTCCGCTATTCTTCTCTTAGAATGCAGTGGAATTATAGTTCTCCCTGCTTTTAATTCACTGGTAACAATCAATGCAATAGACTGTCTATCTCGATACATTTTAAATTATGTTTTTCTGGGATATGTTCTAGTATACGTATAGAACCATCATACTAAAGGCAAATTATAGCTGCCATCATGTAACTCGTTTAGTGATGTCTTTGCACGTCTCTCTTCCGTTACCTGTAAAACGAAAGTCATAGGCTTAGAGAGAATCCTTCGTCCGTTGTAATATGGCTATCTCTGCATAACGTTTATTCGCCTGACAGCCGTACTCTCTATGATTCTTTACGAATAGCGCTTTGGCATCTAAAAACATAATCATTTTAGATATGGCTACATCTACATCATTTTAATTCTTTTTATTCTTTATATTTTTATTCTTGCTTAGATTCATCTACAATCTATGGCGTATTATTAAATTTTTAATTTCGTCTAATATAGTTGTATCTGCGTACCGTTTATTCACCGGATCACTATCTCGTTTAGGATATCCTGCGGTCTGCGGCGTAGATTCTAAATTTGCAAAATGATGTAATACGGGTGAATATACGTACCGTATATTCTCCGGATCGGCGTCCCACGCAGACTCATCTACGCGTTGTCGGTTATTTAATAGTGCTCTTCCAAATCCCTACACGTTTAGTCCATATTGTTGCGTATGGTGGAATTTAGGAAGCAACTTTAACTACAGAAGATAATCTGCCAAAATATTTTCAGACTTGCAAATCGGAAACCCATCAACGTGCCATGCCCTGTTATTCAAAGACTCGAGTTCGAACAAATACAAAAAGATCATAAATCCAGAGTTCAGCAGCAGAGTATCGGAAAGGTGCTGGAAACCCTGAGGGCTTCGTGGAAAGTACAGGAAAATGCAAATATGAGGAAAGGAGAAAATATACACTAATCTCAACACCAAGAGATAACATGTATTTTAAAAGAAAACATGCATTAACAAGATCAATAGAAGTGGAATCGAGAGAACAACATGTATCAAAAACAGAGAGTTGAATCTTCATATGAGAAAATGTTACATAATTGGTTAAATCGGCCACAGAAAATTACAATTCAATAAAAGCCAAGCGTGTGATGGTTAATTGAAGTATTTCCTGCCAGCGGAAATGAATACAAAGCTGACTTCCCTAAAAACAACATGTACGTATCAGGGAATGTGTAAGCTATGGGAGGAAGGTCAATACTGCATCGGAATTTATTTGAATTTAAGTTAGAGGGAAGCAATGGAACACTGTTCTTTGTTTAGGATTTTGTGTAATAATTTTGAAAGCAAGTTCTTATGCTCATGTCGTCGCACTATATCATTCACAGAATTAGATTTAAATGATTGAAAAATACGTTCTCACAACAGGGAAATGAAAGAGAAATTACATAAAGAAAAGAAGAAAGGGCTAATTTTGTGTTAATCAACCAACATCTGTACATATTGTAACATGTACTGTAATATAATGAACCCCTATGAAATGAAATGTCGTATAGCTTTTATTGCCGGGATATCCCAGGACGGGTTCGGCTCGCCAGGTGCAGGTCTTTCCATTTGACTCCCGTAGGCGACCTGCGTGTCGTGATGAGGATGAAATGATGATGAAGACAGCACACACACCCAGCCTCCGTGCCATTGGATTTAACCAATTAAGGTTAAAATCCCCGACCCGGCCGGGAATCCAACCCGGGGCCTCTGAACCGAAGGCCAGTACTCTGACAGTTCAGCCAACGAGTCGGACATGAACCCCTATGAACATACTGCGTTCTATTTAATTTCTGTGTAATAATTTTATTTTTCTAAACAATCAAGTATGTATTAAATTTGCATCATTCCGTAGTAGAAACAACAAACAGCTGCATACATTGTAATGTAATGACACTTATGACCAAGTATGTATTATTCTTCAATTGCGACTTAAAATTCACTGAGCTATCTGTATATATCGTGCTGTAAATATTGTAACACTTTGTATGAACACTTTGTGTTGTAAAATGTTGCAATAGCGTTTTGTTAACACCTATTTAAAACTTTGTACTATCAACTGTACACTGACTTAGCGAATGTCATGGGATAGTCACCTAATAGCGTGTGGGGCCTCCTCTGGCCCTGCGAACTGCAGTGAGACGCCGTGGATGTAAGTCGACAAGTCCCTGATAGTCCTCTGGACGCAGCTGACAACAAATCGTTTGCAGAGCGGCCGCCAATGCTGGTCTGTTCGTGGGTGCAGGATCCATGGCACGGAGCCTGCGTTGCAGGACATCCAATATATGCACGATAAGGTTCATATCGGGGCTCCTGGGTGACCATGGCAGTCGTTGAACCTCCGCTGCATGTTCCTGGAACCTTTCCCGGGCGACGTGGGAGCGATGTGGCGGCGCGTTATCATCTTGAAACACCGCAGATCCATCTGGGCGCTGGAAGGCCAAACAATGGGTGGAGATGATCTCCAAGCAGCTCAACATACCGCGTACCATTCAAAGACTCTTCCAGAACAACTAGGGGGCCCATTCCATACCAGGAAGATGCACCCCAGACCATAACAGAGACACCAATGCCCTGGACCACACTTCGAGGCAGGCGGGATCCATCGCTTCATGTAGTCTGCGCCATACACGGTGCCTCCCATAGGCATGGTGCAGTTGAAATCGTAATTCGTCCGACCATATCACGTTACGCCATTGTTCCAGTGTCCATCCCTGGTGACTGTCGACAAATGCGCGTCGTTGTGCTCGATGACGTTGGGTTAACAGTGGCACCCGTGTACGGCGCTGGCTCCCATACCCCATAGAACCCATGTTCCTACGGATTGTCCACTGGATGACGTGTCTAGCACGGCCTGTATTGAATTGAGCCTTGATTTGTTGCACGGTTGCCCGTCTGTCACTATTGACAATCCGTCTCATATGTCGCCGGTCACTGTCATCGAGGGTGGCTGGACGGCCGGTAGTTCGCTGTTGTGGACGGTGACACCCGCATTCAACCATTCACGATACACCCTGGACACGGTTGATCGTGTGAAGCCGAATTCCCGCACCAGTTCCAAAATCGCACTTCCCATCCGCCGGGCACCGACCACCATACCCCCTTCGAACGGTGTCGGCTCACGATGACATTCCATGTTACACCTGTCACATGCACAGCCACTGCTCACAAGGTCTCTTATACAACTGCCGCTGGCACAGGGGGCGTGTGGTGCTCAGACAACACACCTGCGCATCAGTGCTCCGCTATCTCATGACATTTGCTCAGTCAGTGTATATATGTAAGGAAAATAAATGAGATGTAAAAATCCCCTCCCTCCTCTACAAGTCAATCCTCACTTCCCTGCAACCTACTCCCACATCCTCCCGGCCAGAGAGAAAGCGTCACCTTCTGAGTGGCCCACCCCTTCCCCCCTCCCCTTCAAGGAGGGGAATGCAAACCTCTCAATGGGAATTGGTTCATGTTAGAGCCTGAAGGGCGAAACGAGAGACAAGCTCCCAATGTTCAAAGCCTCAACAACAAAACATAACAGTTCATTCACCCAGCGTCATACGATGCACAAATCCAGTTGGTCAGGACTAAAATGAACGTGTACAAAGCACGCACGTCTGCAGAAGGTCCTCCACTCAAGACCGCTACCAAAGCCGGACTAACTTGAGAAGGATATAATTGGCATATTTATAGCAGCACAGATGGTATGTCCCCGAACAGCGGAGGCATCAAGCTGCATCAAGAAATTTCGATGATATCAGTAGTCACATGTCAGAGAAGCCCTTAGAAGATCAGCATGATTAGTAGGTTTCTGGGAGGCGAAGATGGCGGTTGTACGAGAGTGTTGGGGAGGTAAAGTATTACGGTATTTTTCTTGATATTTTATGGAGCACGTTACACTGTATATAGTATATAATTTCTTCTTCACTATGCATTCGCCATCACTTCCATCGAATGGTTGAATTTTAAACTTAGATTCGATGTTCTGCTAAAATATAAAGTGCGCCATTTCCTCTGGTACTCATTAAACCTCACTTGGAGACGGGTGAAGATGTTAAATTATGTGAGTTTTCGCTCACCAACTTGGTTTCTGTGTGCGTATTAGCGATGCCACAATATGCAGAAAAATTTAGTCTCTTCACAGGACCTATGTGGTAGAGTGATCCTTTATATAATTTTTAGAATAGTCATACATGTACACTATACCTATTTTTCACCACAGTTCATTTTAATAAACAACTGCAATCACTTTCATTCCATGTCGCATTTTCGAGCCCTATTCCGACGTAGACCGAACAACGCCACGGATCGCATTTTCCCACAACCTTTCGATGTCTCACTATCGGTCCGTCCGGATGCGGGAAACTAACATTCTGCTCATTCAACCATTGTACGTGTTCCTAGAACAGGTCATGTCCGATCTCAAGAAATAAAAATGAGATATTTTGTATTCATAACACATGAAGGCGTCGTTTCTCCCAATGACGTTCGTCCTGATTCGCTCATCATTTTCGATGATGTGTCCACAGAACAGCAGGCCATCATTCAAGCCTATGTTAATATAGATCGACACAAAAATGTTGGCTGTTTCTATAACTGCTAACCCTATTCTTGAATTCCAGAACAGCTGATTCACGATAAAGCAAACGTTATTTTCCTATTTCGACAGAATGAGTGAATCATGCGCCACGTCTGCGATGGCCATGTGAACACCGACATTTATCGCTTTTAGAGAGTTGTGCGCTGCCTGTTGAAATGCTCACCGCCATGCCTGTCTCGTCATCGACAAACATAGTTAAATCGATAAGGTTCCCTATCGTAGAGGTTTCGACGAAAAGCCAACGCTAACTCTAGGACCAGTATAGAAGCATGAACAAGTAACCGAAACAGCATATTATCCGTGCTGGAAGTAATATTCGACGCAATTTATGTGGACTTAAACTGTTGTAACGTTACTGAAGCCAATGTCGAAAGCGACGCAGGCAAACACAATCTACGGCAACGCAGACTTCACGAACAGTGTTGAAGGCGGAGCCGACACAATCTAAGGAAACGCAGACCTTGGCCGATGAACACGAAGGGGAAGTTTCTGTCAGTATCTCTCAGTTTCTGTCCACAGTTTCTGTCAGCACCGATCATTGCTTCGACACACACAACGCCGTTCACTTCAAAAGACGTTCTTTTAACCCAGCTATATCACGCGCTGTTCAAGTCGTTGCTTAGATCTGCCGACGAACGTAAAACTTCACCATTTCTGGAGCAACTTCTTGCCAAGAAACTTGACACGACATGTGGCGTCCGCTATGAGAGCTAGAACACTCGAATAGGCGATTCAGATATCAAGGTAAGCGATAACATCACTGTGAGAGGTGCTCAATATAAACCAAAACCTGGACTTCCCGATCTTCTGTTTTCGAGAGCTCCTGACAGCAAGATTACAGAAACGATGGTCTCGCCAAGTACGAGTCCATCTTACATTCCACGAATGCCCATCGCTATAACTACGATCTGTCGTAACCGACCAATTCAAATAAGAGCGTAAAATATAGATTGATCATAGAAAAGCTATTTCCTAAGGTATTCGACGTACAACTCCAGCATCTGGCATCACATTTAAGACATTAAAACCTAACGTTGATGTTTCTTACTGGAATAATCCCAATTAATTTGTTAAACGTCTACAGTTCTTAAAGGCTTCTCAACAGGCCGGCCATACTGGTCAAGAAGGAGAACTTTTAGAAGCAGAAGAGGAGCTTCGCCATGCCGGCATCATCGTCTAAACCAGTGGTTCCCAACATTTTGTGGCCTATCTCCCCTTTCTGAAGGTTGAATAAAACCTGTCGCCCCCTTTTCATTTCCATTGTATGCCTAATTTTAATTTGTACTAAAGTGTAAATAATAAAGCAGTTTTAAAATTTTAGACAATTTTACTACCAAAAACAACCAAAACTGTTTTATCCGGTCACTCAAATAAAATATAAAAAATTAAAAATGTACATTTTTAACAGATTTTTATGAACAAAGGAGTGAAATAATTAACTAAGATCATTGACGTACATTTAAAAAACAGGACTATATGTTTTCATTTTTAAATTGGAATCTGGAAAAATTTAGAAAGTTGGGAGTTAATTTTGGAAAAGTAAATGAAAGTTTGAAATCATTGTTTTTGTTTCATTTTATCTTTTCAATGGCTGCCTTGTGCTTGGTGGATTTCAGTTAAAGCTTGAATATCCGTCTTTATGTTCGTCAAGTTAAGGCGCAAGTCTCCTTTGAGGCAAAAGTCCGACTTATTTCTTAGTTTTGTGAGGAGCTGGACATCATAAATAATTATTTTTCAACTAAGAATGTTGACGGGAACGAGATGAGAAGTGGTCCAATTTTCCCCACAGGTGTGGATAAGTGTCCATAAGCTTCACCAAGGCTAACTCATAACCGTTCTGCTTGAAAATGATTTTCGTCTCATAGTCATACTTCAGATCTAGAAACTCCGTCTGAAAAGAGTCATCAAGCTTATCCGAAGCTTCAAACGAGAATAGATCTAGAATCCAATCCGGAATTTGTAACTTGGTCAAATTCTCAAATCTTGACTCCATGTCAGTTTTTAACTGGTCAAGGTGATCAGTAAAAGTTAGGATTTGGTCTTCTGGGAGTTCAGGAGTCTCGTTATCCGACACTGAACACCTTCCAGGTGTCGGAAATTGAATCAAACTAGGCGACGAATGATGAAATAATTCCTTTGAGCTTGATAAGTTTCATCTTGTTTACTTGAAGCCTTATATTGACTTTGTTCATTTTTTCAAAAATATATGTAAAGGACGCAAGTTTCAACTTGCGTTGCTTCAAATTCTCGCCTAAAACAAGATCAGACGTGTCGGGAAACTCAGTAAACGTGTCAAACAATCCGAAGAAACGGCGCAAACAGTTTCCTTTGGAAAGCCACCTCACGGCCGTATGTAGAAGCAAGCGTTCGAATACCTCGTCATTTTCATGGCATAGTTGTCGGAACAGACGGTCACTGAGAGAATTGGCTTTGATATTGTTGACACCAGTTGTAGGGTTTCATGCAGGACATCACTCAATTTTTTCACAGATAAGTGTTGACGATGAATCACACAGTGAATAGTGATGACCTCGGGCACTTCTTTCTTAAAGAACCAAGCATGGCGACCTGACATGGCAAGAACACCGTCTGTTGCGCAAGCGCTCTTGTTTGTTAGGGGAATCTCTTTTTCCTCAAAATAATCTTGCACCACTTCAAATATCAGCGATCCCTTCGTATCAGTGATCAAAGTTTTTTTTGGTAACCCGTAAAACAAGAGTTTCGCCAATTATGTGAGGTTTACCGCATTTAGCGATCAATAAAGACACCTCGTAAGAAGCAAGAAGACCTTTGTCAAGGTAGGATGCTCGTTTTTTAAATAATTCACTCACATGGGCTGTTTATCAGCTTTAGCTTTGAGGTGTTGAAAATAACAAAGATCTTTACTCACTTTATCACTGTGTACTCTTGATAAATGATCTTTCATTCGCGAAGACTTCATGGCTGCATTACAAGTAAATGTTTTATCGCACAAAATACAATGTGGAAAATGCACAGTTTGCGGTGACGCGATAAAACCGAATTTTAAATAATCAGCTGAGTATTGACAACACTTCTTTTTTGAATCCATTGTGCATGAACTTCTACACTTCAAAACAAACGCACAAAAACTGATGGTGAGGCACGCAAAGGCTAGTTAAGACTGAAGACGAATGTAGATCAATGGCAAGTGTGTTGTGATGGCAGGAGGGGGAGAGGGTTGAGTCACCATTCGGGCGCACTGAGCACTAATAGATGGGGACTGCGGAGAGGGGTGAGTGCAGTGAACTCGCCGGCTGAAAACAGGCAATGACTCGTGCTACCCAGCAACTTCTACTGTACAGTACTATTTTAATTTTCCCCTCTTTGAATACTCATCGCCCCCGAATCGCGCCCCACTTATTTATTGACCCCCCCCCCCCTGATAACCCAAATCGTCCTCTTGGGGCCGATCGCCCCGAGATTGGGATCCACTGGTCTAAACATTCGCCGATTTAAATGACAAATGTCCACGCGTTACACAGTCTGGCTCGTCACAAATATATTCCTCGTAAAGGTATTTCACGTGGAGTCGATGATTTCTGGCAACGACCTCCTTGAAATGATCCATAACGCCAAAAGTAATGACAGAGTCAAGTACATGGTTACCGTCATCGATATCTATTCAAAAGTGGCTCTTGCGGAGCAGGTACGTAATAAATAAGGCACTCTACTTACTGCCGCATTCAAACGCATCACTCGAAGATCTAAACGTCACCCTAAACTACTCTAAATAGATCAAGACAAGGAGTTTCTCAACAAGGAATTTTAGCCCATTTGTTAGGCACTCTACATCATTACACATTTAGCAAGCTAAAATCCATGGTTACGGAACGTTTCAATGGAACTTGTAACGAACTTACCATGTACCCGCCCATGATCGTCACATTTCTCTGCATCGCCTTATATTTAACACCGGCTACTATAAACAACTTCTTTTTTCGCCGGCGGAATTACTACTGAAGCTGGATATCATACGTCTACTCTCTGCCGACATCAATGCAATCAATCTACCCTCTACTTCTCGTATGTTACAGTATGTCCGTCCATTGGTTCAGTGCAAGAGTCTATAATAACCTCCCCTTTGCCACTCTTCACTCCAACTTGCCATTATAAATTGGCCGAATTAGTGTCCAAATCAGGGCGTACTTCATCTGCTGGAGAGAGAGGACAGGTACGCTGGTCTAAATTTCTGTTCAGAGTTGGACGTTGCCATACCAGCATGGGAGCCGGTAAATGCACCACGAGGTATAGTAATCATGGAATTGTATCTTTCAAATTCAGGCGAATAAAATTTTTCGTGGTATTCGAAGTCGATCGTATTCGCAATATGAGTGATAGCGGATTTCTACTCCCTTTAACTTTAAATGGGAACTTGTATTTAAGAAAATATTATGAAATTACTTCCTGCAACACGTCAGACATCATGAACCTTAACGCAGTTCATGATTTCACTAAAATGAAATGTGTTTGTGCAAAAATGAAGACCGTAAAGCTTCAGTCCTTATAGGGTGAAATATATCTCTGAATAGAATGACTGTTCTCTGGAATTCAGTTAAGGAACTTCTTGTAAAACGCTTTATAGCACACAGTGTTTCCAAGTCAGGCTCTTTCCAATAATTTGGGCTGGTTGTGTTTAAAATTCCTGTTCATATGAGGATATTTTTCCCGTTGTGGATATTTCTAGTCCCTTTCAATGTTCTATTTTGATAGATTGTCTAGTTCAAGGAATTATAAGGGTTTCTTAGAACCTATCTTACCGACCTCGATAGCTGCAGTCGCTTAAGTGCGGCCAGTATCCAGTATTCGGGAGATAGTAGGTTCGAACCCCACTGTCGGCAGACCTGAAAATGGTTTTCCGTGGTTTCCCATTTTCACACCAGGCAAATGCTGGGGCTGTGCCTTAATTAAGGTCACGGCCGCTTCCTTCCCACTCCTAGCCCTTCCTTGCCCCATCGTCGCCATAAGACCTATCTGTGTCGGTGCGACGTAAAGCAAATAGCAAAAGAAGAAAAAAGAACCTATCTTCTTGATTGTACAAATTGGTTGGGAAAAATATGTTCAGTTTTAAAACTGAAACCTAGCTCTGATGAAATGTAGTCATATACTGTACGCATATACTGGAACAAACATTCAATGGGGCCGATGACCTTAGATGTTAGACACTTTTAAACAACAAGCAAGCATCATCAAACATTCACTATAAACTTTTTCTTTGAACTGCCATAAAAGAAATATTGTATTTGATGCTTTACAGTTTAAAACTGTTTTGCGCTTTCCACTGATTAACGTTAAGGTAATTATCATTTAAATTCCGCCCTTCTAGTAAGCAAGACATGTCACAAACATTAAAAGCAACCATATGGCGAGAATTTACACCGAAAGGATCTTAGCGGTCGCTGGCTCGATTTACTGCAACCTCTGGTGATACGTTACGATACCGCACATATAACTATCGTCACGAAACTACGACTCGTGACGAAAACTATTCCACATGTGAATTTAATCCCATTAAAATAGTCGATCCGCGGTGTCATCGATTCCGTAGAGGCGATAATTTTCGAATCAGTAAACATATGCTTATCTTTCTAAGGGCCGGGCTGAGTGGCTCAGACGGCTGAGATGCTGGCCTTTTGACCCTAACTTGGCAGGTTCGATCCTGACTCAGTCCGGTGGTATTTGAAGGTGCTCAAATACGTCAGCCTCGTGTCGAGAACTCCCGCGGGACTACATTCCGGCACCTCGGCGTTTCCGAAAACCGTAAAAGTAGTTAGCGAGACGTAAAGCCAATACCATTATTATTATCTTTTCTAAGGGCTACACCAAACTGGTGCACGGAGTTTTTTCGAATAAGAAAGGACAAACTTACAGAAAAAAAGTATTTACTTTACGATTTCATCTGAAAAGCGATTGAAGGAGGATTACATATAGAAGAACTAAGAAAAACGCGATATCCAGAGCACTGCCTCACAGAGAAAGTGCTTGCACGGACGCGGTAATAAATTTCACGTCACATGGTTAGGCTTTCATTCTACGTATTTCTTACATTAGTCAGTCAGATCTCATTTAAGTGTCAATGCGTCTATGTTTTGTAAATGCAACATGTTTTCTCGTTCACGAACATGTTTTTGGTCAATATACGAGATGTGACAATATTATTTACTATTAGTAAATGTCACGATATTAACGTTTAGCAATTATCAGGATATATAGGATGTTTTATGTTTTGATATGATATAGTATATTTTTCTTCGATATTTAACGATATTGATCTATTTGTATCATCCAGGCCATACGCTCTAGCTATATTCGGGAAAACTGAGTGTCGTGACAGGAACTGGAACTTTACATATTGCCATCGTGTTTTCCGCGGAGCAGAGAGGGAAATAAGCGTGAAGAGTGGATGGCTGGACAAGGCATAAACCAGATGACAAATTTTATTATATTTTCCTACGACTTGAAAAAGAAACAAAAGTTTACCAAAGGAGCGTCTCACCAAAAGAGCTTAATAGCTGGATAATATACAAAAAGGGATCAAGAGAAGCTCAGAAAATTTTACAAGAGTGGAGCTCGAAGCTCGGAATATTCACAATGTTGTGGGGGAAAACGCCCATCCCGAAATAGTTAGTCATGGATATAACCCATAGGTCTCATAATTTTACACATAATCAAAGGAATAAAATAGAATTTGGAAAAGTAGAGTCAATCAAGGTCAGAGAAACAGGACCTTCGATTACAAATTTACATCGGACGGATCCCGAACCATGGAGTTCTGTTTACAATCACTTTACAGACTCCCTTAATCGGGTCAGTAGACTGCATTTATGTTAAACGTCTCAATCCCAGACGCTTGAGTCAGGGAAAGCATTCCGCCTCCGAAATTTAATGAAGTAATTACCTTCGCCACCATTACCTCACCCCCCACCCCAGCCCACCAACGAACCATGTAAACTTGCCGCGCAGGGGAAGTGTCCAAGTGAAGCAGATCGCCGAGCCACGGGCACAACCATATTGAATGGGTATCTGTCGAGAGACCAGACTAACGAATGGTTCATCGAAAAGGGGTAGCAGCCTTTCGGAAGTAGCAAAAGGTGGCAGTCAAAGTGATTGACTGATGTGGCCTTGGAATTATACTCATCATGACTTAGCTACACGGCTAAACGCAACGGGAAACTACACCGGTAACAAACTCCAGAGGACTTGCAGCTCTCTCTGTATGAATGAACCAATGATTGCTTCGTCTCAGTTAAAATATTCTGGGGGAAAAATTGTCCCCCATTCGGATCTCTAAGTGGGGACTACACGAGTGGGGGCATTCATCAGGAAGATGGATGCTGACTTACTGCGAGTCGGAGCGTGGAATGTAAGAAGTTTGAATCGTTGTGGTACGTTATAGAATCTGAAAAAAAAGACAGATATACTAAAGTTAGATGTCGTTGGCTTTAAGTGAAGTACGTTGGCAGGAAAACCAGAGTTTTTGATTAGGAGACTACAGATTTACCAACTCAAAATCAAAAACGGGAAATGCAGGACTAGGTGTAATAATGAAAAAGAAAATAAGGCAGAAGTTAAGTTACTACAACCAGTATATTGGAAGGATTATTGTTGTCAAGATAGACAACAAACCAAGGCCCACCACAATAGTGCAAGTCTATATGCCTACTAGTTCAGCGGATGAGGAAGGATTCGAAAGAAAATGTGAAGAGATTTATGATGTAATACAATATGTAAAAGGTGAAGAGAATCTAATTTTGATGGCAGACTGGAATGCAGTGGTAGGCCATTAAAGGTATGGTAACACGGTACGAGAATTCGGCTGGTTGAGTTCTGTACCGATCATAATTTAGTCCTTACTAGTATTTGGTTCAGGCACCAAAAACGATGGCTGTGTACGTAGACGAGACCTGAAGACACCGGAAGGTATCAAATAGACTTCATTATGATTAGACAAATATTCAAAAATCAGGTGTTCGCTTGCAAAATTTTCCCAGGGGAAGACGTAGACTCTGACCACAACTTGTTGGTCATGAAATGCCATCTGAAGTTGAAGAAATTGAAGAAAGGAATGAGTGCGAGGATATGGGATCTGGAAAGTTGAAGGAAAAGGGAGTGAGGGCTTTCATAAAGGAACATGTTGCACAAGGACTAAATGAAAAGGCTGAAGGAAACACGATAGGGGAAGAGTGGACTGTCGTGAAGAATGAGGTCATCAGGGCTGCTGAAGAAAGTTAGAAAGAACGAAAGAACACCTAAGAATCAATGGATAACTCAGAAGATACTAGATCTGATTGATGTACGACGAAAATACAAATGAAGAGGACAAAAAAAGAATACAGGTGATCAAAGAGAAAGTGGGTAGAAAGTGAAGGACATCTAAGGAAGAATGGTTGAAGTTGAAGTGCAAGGATGTTGAGGGTTGTATAGTCATAGGAAAAGTAGATGCTGCATATAGGAAAATCAAGGAAACATTTGGAGAAAGAAAACTAGGTGTATGAATATTAAGAGCTCAGGAGTACAAGCTGAAATTAAGTAAGTCAAAACAAAAGTGATGGAATGTAGTCGAACGAAATTATGTGATGCAGGTATGTAGATGAATATTTTTACTCGGGTAGTAAAATAACTAACGATGGCAGAAGTAAGGAAGACATAAAGTGCAGACTAACATAAGCAAGGAAGGTCATTCTTAGGAAAAGAAATTTGCTCACTTCGAACATTCACAGAGCAACCTGGAAAATGTTTTTGAAGACTCGTCTGGAGCGTGGCATGGTATATAAGTGAAACATGGGCGATAACAAGCTCCGAGTGAAAAAGACTAGAAGCTTTGAAATGTGGTGTTACAGAAGAATGCTGAAGGTTAGATGGATAGATCGAATCACGAATGGGAGATACTGAATCGAATGGGTGGTCGAAGATCGATTTGGCTACATTTGACCAGAAGAATAGACAAAATGATAGGACACATCACAAGACACACATTATAGTGTGTAGTATATCATCTTTGATTGGGTGAAAATATTTTGATATTAAAGTTGGGTTTTGAGGAAAGTGTGGGCGATAGGAACGTTACACGTAGACAAAGGTACGAATATGAACAGCAGGTTAGAGGAGACGTTAAATGCAGCAGTTACGTAGAAATGGGAAAGCACAGGATAGGGTGGCATGAGAGGCTGCATCAAACCATTTTGTGGATTGACGACTCGAAATAACAACAACGACAACAACAACCGTTACCTTATTGGGAGTTATACTCGAGAAAGAATCGAACGACTCCGAAATAAGCATAGGCTGAAGCCTATACGATACGGCCAGAACAGTGAAAAACATAAACAAGGTAATTATTGACGGGAAACTATAAACGCCGGGTATAAAATGAGAATGGAGACGGAAGCACTTAAGCACACCAAAATTTTAATATCACTAAGACACCCAACTGAACGTATGGCGCGATGACACAGAGGCTAAGCCATACTACAAGATGACTAAAGGAAGACATTGTTTAAGTCGGAAAAGAGGTACCGGTAGATGAATTTAGAAAAATTGATAAATTCCCACTAAAATTAAATTAGAAGAAGAAAAAGAAGGTGATACACTCGTGCGACCATACATTTTACCAAATCCCCATTAGGGGAATAATATTAAATTCCGAAGACTTCCTACATTTTTCCCCCTTTTTTTTTTTTGCTATTTGCTTTACGTCGCACCGACACATATAGGTCTTATGGCGACGATGGGACAGGGAAGGGCTAGGAATGGGAAGGAAGCGGCCGTGGCCTTAATTAAGGTACAGCCCCAGCATTTTCCTGGTGTGAAAATGGGAAACCACGGAAAAATATATTCAGGGCTGCCGACAGTGGGGTTCGAACCTACTATCTCCCGAATACTGGATACTGGCCGCACTTAAGTGACTGCAGCTATCGAGCTCGGTACTTCCTACATAAACCTACATTAAGTTTAAGTGAAAGCCTTACATTAAAGTTAAAGAAGCGCCGTACGACGTAACAGTTTCATGTTAAGGGGTAAGGATGGAATTTTCCCTATCTTCACATGCAGCGAGGTTCACTTATTTAAAATTCCGCCATAGCCTTGTTTATTGCCGCCTTTTTATCCAAGCCCCCACACCAGCAACCGTACGAATAGATGTCCTCGGTCCTTAATCGCGTAGTACACTCATATATACAGACGACTTCGTTAAAAAAATAACAGCTTTTATAATAGCTGCCAGATAGCTGTAAATCAATTATGTACTATCATCTTTGATTGGGTGAAAATATTTTGATATTAAAGTTGATCGGCGCATCAATTTAATCACAGTGATGGGAACTCCACAATTATACATACACAATTGAATGTTGAGTAGGTAACCCAACTTCCAAATACAAACATTCTCAGCACAAGGTAGCACTAGAAAATTGATACTGGGGACATTTGGTACAAAAAGGTAAATCATTTACAATATGAACTAATTCAGTCATTTCTGAACAAATAAGAGCACAGTCGTACATACGAAAGGAGTTTAAACAGACCGGGAGCCCCAAATCATTCCACTCTTATGAGCCACACTGTACAAAATAAGTCAGAGTCTAATATACACGAGGGAGGGAGTAATATTTGACGATATAGAATATTTTCCGGATTCATTAATTCTCAGTCGGCAATTCGCGGAGGTACCACGTGTGTTTTCGTCAACAGAGTCTTATTTACTGAAGAGGGAGTGCATGTTTGTGATTTCTGGGAACATATTCGAGATGTCAGGATCAGCAAGTCTGCCAGTATTGTTTTCTGCCTACTTCACTAATTCGAACATTCGCGACCTGTCTGTAATTGATTTCTCTACTGCGAGATTGCACCAGCATCACAACTTTGAAAATTCGACACATCAAGAAGTTCACGTTGTTACCTCTAGATGGTATTAATGCTGACAGACATGTCATCTTTGACCTTGCTCACTTCCTCCCCTCACACGAAATTCAGCGCAAAAATGGCTAAAAACTCGTTAAATCAGACACTCATCAGCGTGAACTGCAGCTAAAAACACAAAGAAGTTGATTTTACTAGAAAACTGTTAGTGTTACGGGAAAAATGCATATAACGTTTATTAACGACAATAAAATTTCAAGACCACAGAATGTACTTTGGTTTTCGATTGACCCACCGTTTTCGAGATTTGTTATTTGATGAAGGATAACAATTGCTTAAATTTGAGGTATGCCCCTGTATAATCCCGGTTAAACGCATTAAAACTCAGATTATTGCTTGCAAGAGCTGTACCCATACCAAATTTCTACTCGATCGCTTCAGTAGTTTTAGAGTTATATTCGGAGCAAGAAAACAAACAAAACAGGCACCATTCCATTTTGTTTACTGTATATAAATGTATAGAGATGCTAAGAAAGATCGGTTACTCGGACTATCCTCACAGTTCAATAGGTTTCGGACTATGAAAAATTATGGCAACTTCGATTAGTTCACACAGTCACCGCTAGATTGTACCACTGCTGACAGAAATGTCAAATTTTCCCTTGCTCAACTGGTGCTCACTTTTCCTCCTCACCTGCATTTCAGTGTAAAAGCGGCTGAAAATACATAAAATAAGGCATTGATCGCCATCTTCTCACCACTTCCCACTTGTTCTATTCACTTGTGTTTGCACACTTACTGCTCAGTTGCCCCTCCTCAATTTGGCCACGCTCACTTTTTCCTGATTGGTAAGCAGCCATTTTGGATATTTTCAAACATTTCAAAATACAAAATGTCGTCATCCATAAACCTAAGTGCTCACTGGACTGGCAGCCATATTGGACATCAGCAGTACTAACCATTCTATTCTATCTGCATTATGCACTGAGATATGCATATACCGGATATGGTACATATACGCTAGTCAGGTTGACGAACCTGAAAAATCAAAGATAGCGTCGCACATTCGAGGGTACGGACACTGCCGGCCAAAAGTTTCCGGACAAGCATTGAAGTGTTAAAGAATTGACTGAGATTAACAGAAGACAACATACCTATGCAAGGAATTGACGAATATATGTTCCGAAACTAATATTTTTACAATAAAACTACATTTTCATTACATTCATTACATATGACCAAGAAATATACAATATGTACATATTAACTCTCACAGGTACCCAGGAAACATCAAACTCTCTTTTCATAAAGAAACCCCGCTTTGCTGCAAGTACACGTTTAACTATTCTCAGCATTCTAAGAACAAGTTGTTGTGATACTGATGCAGGTATACTTTGCCAGGCATTATGCAAGATTCCTACAGACTTTGCGATGAAGGAAGACACTCTTTTCGGAATTGCAGATCCAACTCCTCCCACAGCAGCTCAATTGGATTTAAGTTCGGGGATTTGGCGGCCATTCCATGCAAAACAATTCCCCAGAATTTTGTTCGTTTTGCAGATAATTCATGCAAATAGCAAGACGTATGCCTGGGGTCATTGTTTTGTTGGAGGACAAACGCACGTTGCTGTCCAGACAGAAGAGCATAACGAGATAGAATGGAATGGTAGCCGATTTTATCCAGTGTTCCTTCAATTTGATGGAGTCTACCTAATGTGAAACAACCCCAAACTATCAGAGAACCATTCTATTTTCACTGTAGGTGTTATACAGTAGGATGCATTTTATTCGATGCTGAACGTCGAACATGAACTCGTCGCTGCTGCCCGAAAACCTTAGAAATTTGGTTACAGTAATATATTCAGTCATTAAACAATCAATCATTAAACTTATTCATGCGGGTACATATGTTTTGTCTGGAAACTTTTGTCCGGCAGTGTATATTGGAAAATTCAAAATGGCGACACCCTGTAGCGGCAGCCATCTTCGAAATCAGTCACCATCTATCATCAATGATCTGATTTTATGGAGGTTGTCCAGGTGGCAGATTACCGATCAATTGTTTAACTCACATTTACATTAATTTATAATTGTTAACCCAGCTTTTTCTTAAATATTGCAAACGAACTAGGAAATGTATCGAATATTTTCCTTGAAAATTTATTCGAGTCCTTTACTCCTCGTCCTATAAATGAATATTTGCCCCAATCTCTCATATTGAATTCCTACTTTATTTTCGAATTATGATCTTTTCTACGTCTAAAAGATCCACTCAACCTTATTCTTCTACTTGTATCACCAAACGCCAACACACCGCTGACAGATCGAGACATACCAAATACTCGATCATCTCGTCTCCTTCCTCCCAAGTCTTCCCAGCCCAATGTTTGCAACATTTTAACAACACTATTCCTTTGTGGGAAATCACCCAGAACAAATCGTCCTGCTTTCCTTTGAATTTATTTCAGTTCTAGTATCAAGTAGTCCTGGTGAGAGTCCTATGCGCAGGAGCCATACTTCAACTACAGTTTTACCGGAGACTTATACACCTTCTCCTTTACATCCGTACTACAACCACTAATTAATCTCATAACCATGTGAAAAGATATGTAACCTTTCTTCACTACTTCGTTAATATGATTACCCCAATGAAGATCAACAGCTAGGTACTTACATTGTTCCCCATGGGATACTATCATCCCGTCAAGACAATAATTAGAACTGAGATGACTTTTATTTATGGTTAAATTTAGAACTTGATTTTTCATCCTATTTTATCTGCTGTCCAACGCACAACATCGCTTAAGTCCACTTGCAGTCGCTTCCAATTCTGCAACTCATTTACTAATCTATACAGTGTAACATCATCCGCTAATATCCTTACCTGTGATTCCAGATTTTTACTCGTATCATTTATTTTGCACCTGCCCTTACCCATTAGTTCTCCGGCGATGAATCTACAAGGTCGTTAACTGGGTTAATATAATGTGGGCATAATAATTATATAAAAATAACTTAGCGGCGTAAAGGGAAGGAGAATACGGGTGTCAAATAACTAAAAACGAAAGAGAACTCTATTTTTAAATATTTAAATCAAAGGGCTTATTAACCTCCTGATGATTGTGGAATCTGATGCTAAACAATCAAATTGAATGTACATGAATAATAACAAGTTTCGCAGCTAACATGTTGAAGATTCTTTTAATATTAAGCAAATAACCCGCTCAAACTACCCCCGTTAACACTGGGGTATATTTACATAACTTACATACAAGTCTGAGTGAAGTCTAAACTACATCTAACTTGACAGACAAAATAGCAAACTCATTTAAAAGAATACGCAGTAAACACAACGGAACATTTCAACACGAAATGCTCTGGTTCTGAATCGAACCCAGCAATCACACACAATAGACCCCAGGTTTGGAAAAGGTGTTGACAAATCAAAATAAAATGCACTCACCACTATGAAACAAAACATAATACACTAGATACAAATGAACACGTATCTCAACAGAGTGAGTTTCGAACAAGTGATCACTGGACTCCGAAGATGGACACTGAAAACCCTAAGTATCATATTCAGTCAAAAATGGCCGCATTACACTAGCTGACTGAGTCCATCTCTGATCAGAGTACTTTAATCTTCCTAATGAGTCACATAATACAAAAATCCCCGGGCGAGCTGGCCGAGCTGTCAGGGTCGCGCAGCTGTGAGATAGTGGGTTCGAACCCCACTGTCGGCAACCCTGAAGATGGTTTTCCATGGTTTCCCATTTTCACAAAACGCAAATGCTGGGACTGTACCTTAATTAAGGCCACGGCCGCATCCTTCCCACTCCTAGGCCTTCCGCGTCCCATCGTCGCCATAAGATCTATCTGTGTCTGTGCGACGTAAAGCAAATAGCAAAAAACCCACATAAATCACATGTGATGAAAACGGGATCCACCTGTCTAGAACTCTTGCTATGTTTCGCCTCACAAAAAAAAAATATCGCTCACTACCTTCTGTAGGGAATCCCATGTGGGCGTGTCCCTGTCACACGAAATACATCGCTCCTCAAGTCGGTCAGCCGATACACATCTTAACTCTGACGCATAACTTCATCGTAAAATATATTTTTATTTGCCTTCACGGCTTTCATATTATCGTTGCTTATAAACTCATACCTAGCCAGTTAATTTACTAGTTCACAGAGGTAATTCTTCTCATATTCTAGTTCATAGCGGGTGTTCAATCTTTGCAACACGGAGTCCCGGTTTCCATTCTTTTCTGTACCCTAATGTTAAATTTCTCCCTGTGCATTGACACAAAACTCACTACCGAATAATTGGCAATTAAAAATTCTTCCATCAAGATACAAGTTCTTAGGATGACATTACTACCTTCTTAACTCACGGCCATTCATTTAATTTATGAACGAATTTAAAATCTCAGTGTCTTGCCTAGCTACATGGGACTAAGTGGCTCGAACTTCACGACAGCTCACTCCGGCACTCATTCCATCCGTTGACTAAACTACATCAAGATGGTACTCGCATGCATGATGATACAACTGGTTGAGTACCAATCAACACACGAAAAACATTCCAGTGGACTCTACTGGCACTAACCATTCTCAAAGTCAAACTATGTAAATAATACAACTCGTGGAAATTTCCAAATAAAAAATGAATGAAATAAAATAAAAATCAAATCTACCGTATTTAAAAATCTGATTCATTCAGACTTATTACTAATTGAACACTGTGCCCTTAATTAGCACATTTATATATTAAAGGAAAACCCTATCAATTATTGTTAACAAATTAATGAACTTTAAATGGATATTCCGTTATAGTACGAGTCATGCTAGTAAAATAAGTGTACTTAGCCTCTTGCTCTGGACACCTCGCGTAGCTACGGAATGTCCATCGTTATGATTTGCTGCCTCATAGCTTCCATTCGACCGCTTTGATGACCAGGTCCGAATTGGAACTCCTAGGATGGAACTCGATAATCCCTGGCACTGTAATCTCATTGGTCTAAGGCACAGAACACACACAGTTAGGCCCGTTACGTACGTCTGCTTCAAGCGCGCACTTTACGGCCCAATTTTTGATCCAAGTTCCTGGGATCAAAATACAAATACAGGGTTACTAATTAAACGTCCACATTTACTTTATTAGTGACGTCTTAGTGTCGAGCCCTGTGTCTCTGCTCATTATAACTGTTATTTCAAGGGTTCCAAAAGTCTCTTTTTTGTTTTGAGTGATGACGGTGAAGGTAGGAATAATAATACTAGTTCAAATCCGTGCTCAGAATTACGACCAATAACCCGAACGAGCACTCTCATATTTCTCCGATATCACTTCTTCTCGTACACCAGTTGTTTAAGACGTTAACTATTATTCTTTGAATTAAAAGTTAACATTCGAGGGAAACTGTTACTCAAGACGGTCACACGTCCGTTTTTCACGATACAAAACCACTGCCTGCCTAGGGATGACGCTCTATAAACCTTACATTAGCTGAGAAGTTTCCCCCTCTCAAATATCTTATACACACTATCCTCCGTGTATTAGAGGCGCAATAGTGCGATGATCAGGTGACTAGTGATCTTATATTATGGTTAAGACTCGCCCGGATGAAATCTAATCGCAGAATGCCCAGTAATGAATAAATAACTGTCTTCATTGTTCAGATCGCCAATCAGATGTGCAATTCTCTATATAAAATGGTGCAGTATTTTTTATAAAGGCCCCACTTACTGCCTCTCGTAAATTTTTTTTTTGCATTGGGCGGGTATATCTATATCGAGCTAACAGTATATAAAATTTTTGTAAGGTTTTGCGCAAGATAGAACTAAGGGACATTTAATTTCTAGCTGGTTGAATATGTTTGGAAAAAATAGGGGCAGCTGTACCACTCGAAATATATATATATATATATATCAGAAAACATAAAGGCAAAATAATAATATCCTGCGGGACCCACCTCTTAATCATTACAGGATCTGATAACGCTTCACCTGTTCTAATTCTCAGGTTCTATTTCCTAGAAATGTAGCTACACATTCAACCACTCTTTTCTCTTGTCCAATTGCCGGCATTTTTGTCAGTAATCTCCCATGATCTACCCTGTCAAAAGAGTTGGATAGGTCCACATCAATACAGTCAGTTTGATCTCCTGAATATAAAATATCTGTTATAACTTGCTGGAATGCTACATGTTCAGCTTCACTGGAATAACCTTTCCTATACCCAAACTGCCTTCTATCAAAACAGTTAGTAATTTCCCAAACGTGTCCAATATAATCAGAAAGAATGCTTTCCCAGAGATTACATCCTACACATGTCAAGCTAACGGCCTGTAATTTTACGCTTTAATTTGTCACCCTTATTCTTGTTCACTGTTGTTAATATTGCAACTCTCCTTTCATTTGGTATAGCTCCTTCATACAAACAGTACTCAAATAAGTACAGTATTTCAGATATGGTTCTATATCCTAACCCATAGCATTTAATAATATATTCCCACAAATCTTATCAACGCCAGCTGCTTTTCTAGCTTTCAACATTTTTATCTTTTTAAAAATGTCTTTTTTATCATAGGTAAATTTCAGCATTTTGCCATTATTAGTCGCCTCCTCTGTCAGGACTCTATACTTATATCGAACTACCTTTACATATTGCTAACTGAATATTTCTGCCTCTTGTAAGTCCTCGTATATTCACTCCCCTTGTTCATTAATGATCCCAGGAATGTCCTTTCTGGAACCTGTTTCTGCCGTAAAGTATCTATACATACCCTTCCAATGGTCACTAAATTCCATGTGGCTTCCAATTATGTTAGCCATCGTGTTATGCTTAGCTAATTTTTTCGCTGATTTAAATTTCCTAGCGAGCTCCTTAAATCTCCCCTTACTCCCGCAACCAGTCTTAAATATATTACTTTCTAATATGCACTTCCTTCTTAATCTCTTTATTTCCCTGTTATAATACGAATATAATGGGTCCTTACAATTCCTTATCACTTTTAAAGGTACAGTACATTGCTGTTTTTAATTCTTCAACGATTGCTTTAAATCCGTACCACAGACTCCTTACAGTTTTATTTACCATTTTCCATTGAACATAATTGCTTTTTTAAAATGCTCCCATTCTCCTCTTATGGGCCATAGGTTAATGCATAATTGTCCTACAGGTACAACATTCCACATTTATTTTTAACTCCGCCAAAGACAGCTTCATGATAACTTAAACCATGTATCGCTCCAGTTTCCTTATATCGCTCATCTGGTTTTATCGGCACAACGTCTAGAATATTTTTCCCTCTAGTTGGTTCCATCACTTCCAGATTCGGCTGTCCTTTCCATAAAAGCGTATTCACCATTTGTTGATCATGCTTTTCGTCATTCGTTTTTCCCTTCCCAGTTAACATTTGGCAAGTTCAAATCACCCGCTACAATAACGTTCCTCTCTATATCGTTCTCCACATAGCCGATTATCTTATCAAATAATTCTGCATCAGCGTCAGTACCAGCCTTGCCAGGCCTGTACACCCCAAAAACATCAAATTGCCTATGGAATTTAAAGGTGATTCTTACACCTATAATTTCATGTTCCCATCCTTAACTTTTTCGTAGCTTACAAATTCTTCATTCACCAGAATAAATACTCGCCTTCCTACCGTTCCTAACCTCTGTCCACAATAAACACTCCAGTTCTGTGAGAAAATTTCCGCATCCATGATATCACTTCAGAGCCCTGATTCAATTCCTATTACAAATTCTTGTAAATAAGTATCTGTCCAATTGTTTAATTCTATTACATTAAAAAAAAACTTCAACAGTTTAACACTATCAGTTTTATGTCATCCTTACTCGACATCATGCTTCCTATACTGCCATCACCGTATTCACCACGGTGACAATAACGTGACAAAAAGTGGGCCTGGCTTTGACCTGTACTTTTGTTCTTGCTCTGTGATTGGCCAGATTGTTACGTCCGGCATTTAACCAATATTCCTACTGAACACTTATAGAACGCCTGTTTAATGCACATGAATGCTTAATGAATGCCCGTCGAAGGCTTTTGAACGCTTATGGAACGCCCGTTGAACATTCCCGTTGAACATTCGTTCTATGACATTCCACTATTGTTCATCATAGTTGATGTTCAATCCTCACGGTTCTAAATTCATTTTATTTAATACTTGTAAAGCTACTCTCTGTCGCCTGCTCTGGATCAGTTATAGACACTAGACCGGTAAACTTTGCCCATGCCATACGATAATGGACCTACCGACGGAGATCAACACTCGTTGTAAACAAGACGTACTCACTTATCGCAGCGTGTCCTCACAGTGAGAATGCAAACAGAAATCTGGAAATTTAGGTTATAGGTTAGGTAGTGTATCCTGTGCTCTTCTTATGGAAAGCATAGTCATTGTTAATGGTTGGTACAATAGTTACAATCAAAATGAATATGTTTCTTCAAGTTGAAACACAGTTTACTATGTTGGGTATCACTAACGAAACCACGAAATTTAATCATGTTGTTGCGTCATTAGAAGCGGATATTGTAGAATTAATTTCCGACTTTTTATCTCGACCACTATCTACCACTCCGTTCACAGAGCTTAAAGCACGACTAATTCAGGAATTTGAAGAGTCAGAGAATAGGAAAGTGACGAAATTATTAACAGAATTAGAATTAGGTGATAAGAAGCCAACTCAAATCTTGCGTGAGATGCGAACTTCAGCCGGTACGCAAGTCAAGGACGATTTCTTGAAAACCATATTTATGCAGCGGCTTCCTGTTACCGCACGTTCTATATTGGCTACGAGTAAAGATGATCTGGACACCACAGCCACTATGGCTGACAAAATTGTTGAAATTTCACAACTGGGATTAAATGGGCAAACCGTGCAGACACCACCCACCATTGCAGTCAATAAAATAAATGATGCCAGTAACGATCGTATCTCAAGACTAGAAATGCAGATCACTGAATTAACACTGAAAATCAATGAATTGAAAACGTTGTCACGTTCTTCAAGAAGTAGCTCACGTTCATCTCGTTCCTCACCAAGAAGGTCACGAGACAGGTCCCGATCAGCCCACTCTTTTAATCCTAATGGAGCACTATGTTGGTATCACTTTAAATATCGCAGCAGGACAAAGAAATGTCAGAGCCCATGCTCATATCAACCACCTTCCGCTCAGAATTCTAACATGCAGTCAAACTAAAACGCTCCACAGTAGCGGCGGCAGGTGATCGGAGTCATTTTTCACGCCGCCTATTTCTCACAGACAGAAGTAGCGGAAGTCGTTTCCTGGTCGATACCGGAGCTGATATTTCTGTTATTCCGCCTTCGGATAGTGATCGCCCAAAAAAGACAGATCGTAAACTTTATGCAGCAAACGGCACTGGTATTAACATTTACGGAGAGCGTCTACTAGTACTCAGTTTGGGTTTACGGAGCAATTTCACATGGAAATTCGTAATATCAGATGTGCAATCACCGATTATTGGAGCCGACTTCATTCACCATTACAACCTTATCGTAGATCTAAAGAACAGGCGACTCATTGACCCATTAACATCAGCAGAGACACCTGGCACATTGATTAAAGTCTCGGGCATAGAAACAGTTTATATAATGCCACCAGATCAAAAACATGTTGACATTCTAAAGAAATTTCCCAACTTGCTCCATGAAAACGTCCATTTCGACATCCCAGATACCTCTGTTTATCATACCATTGTCACAGAAGGACATCCTGTAGCAGCAAAGGCACGACGACTACCACCAAATAAACTCAAAGCAGCTAAAGCAGAGTTCCAACAAATGATCGATATGAAAATCTGCCAGCCATCAAAGAGCGCCTGGGCAAGTCCCCTCCACTTAGTTCCCAAGAAAGACGGATCCTGGAGACCTTGCGGAGACTACCGTGCTCTCAACAACATCACCAAGCCTGACAGGTATCCTATTCCTAACCTTCAAGATTTTAACAGCCAACTACATGGAAAACGAATATTTTCAAAAATAGATCTGATCAGAGCTTATCATCACATCCCTGTACATCCGGACGATGTACCTAAGACAGCAGTGATAACTCCATTTGGTTTGTTCGAATTTTTGCGCACCCCGTTTGGACTCCGTTATGCGGCGCAAACTTTTCAAAGATATATCGACAGTATACTCAGAGACCTCGATTTCGTGTACTGTTATATAGATGACATCCTAGTGGCATCACAAGATGAAGAAGAGCACAAGAAGCATCTTCAAATGCTTTTCAAACGACTCAGTATGTTCAACATCAGAATCAATCTGAACAAGTGCATTTTCAGTTCAACAGAAGTACCTTTCCTGGGATATGTGACATCTGCAGAAGGAATCAGACCACTACCAGAGGGAGTACAAACCATTGTTGACTATCCGCTACCCACAACAGTAAAAGAACTGCGCCGGTTTCTTGGCCTCATTAACTTTTACCGAAGAGCACTGCCAAATTCAGCCAGTAAACAAGCAGAGCTTTTGAACCTTCTCCACGGGACTAAGAAAAATGACAACAGAAAAATTAATTGGACATAAAACCTTCGACAAGCCTTTAATGACCTAAAAAATAGCTTGGCCGATTCAGCACTTCTAGCTCATCCATCTTCAAATTTACCACTAATTTTAATGGTAGATGCCTCAGATTATGCTATTGGTGCATCCATGCAACAAATCAAGGACAATAATCTGCAACCATTAGCATTCTTCTCCAAGAAACTGACAAATGCAGAGAGGAATTACTCAACCTACGACAGAGAACTCCTCGCTGCCTACTCAGCTGTGAAGCACTTTCAGTACATGCTTGAAGGACGTGATTTTCCGATTTACACCGACCACAAGCCATTCACCTTCATGTTCAAGCAACGTTCAGAGAAAGCTTCTCCACGTCAGATCCGACACATTACTTTCATCGGACAGTTCACCACATACATACGTTACACTACTGGAAAGGAGAACATCGCAGCTGATGTTTGTTCACGAATTGCTTCAATCACTATACCTCCAACTGTTACCATGGAAGAAATAGCAGAAAGCCAACAATGTGACGAAGAATTTCCACACATTAAGAATACGTCACTTGCACTTCGAACAATGATGTTGCCCAATGGTAAAGAACTCGTTTGCGAGATGACTGAAGATATGATTCGCCCCTATGTACCTCAACAACTACGACATGCAATTTTCAACTCGCTACACAATCTAGCCCACCCTGGTATTCAAGCAACCATTAATTTAGTAAAAAAGCACTTCATTTGGCCATCACTAAAAAAGGACGTAAAGACCTGGACATCAGCATGTATTCCTTGCCAACGAAGTAAAGTCTGGAGACACACCAACAGTGCAGTGGGACAGTATCCTCCAACGGCAGCAAGATTCAGTCACATTAACGTGGACATAGTTGGACCCTTACCTCCATCACAAGGATATCGCTATTTACTAACAATTATTGATCGTTTCTCCCGATGGCCAGAAGCAGTTCCATTAGCTGACATCACAGCAGAAGCAGTTTCATTCGCCATAGTCTCAACATGGATATCTCGTTTTGGCGTGCCTCATATCATAACTACTGACCGCGGAAGGCAGTTTGATTGTCAACTTTTCAAATGCCTTACAAGCACACTGGGCATCGTCCACATTAAAACGACAGCATATCATCCGGCAGAAAATGGAAAAATTGAACGATGGCACCGTCAATTAAAATCTGCTTTGAAGGCACAGATGTCTGATGATTGGGTTTCGAAGCTTCCCTTGGTCTTTTTAGGACTTCGTTCCTACATAATTCCGCAAGTCAACACCTCGCCAGTGGAAATGACTTACGGCTCAACAATTAGGCTACCAGGAGTATTTCTCAACGAACAGAAACTAGTAACTGACATCCCAACCTTCGTTTTCAAATTGAAGGAACAGTTGAGGAACCTAAGACCAGTCCCAACAGAACATCAAGACCGCAAAAAGATCTTCATTCACCCACGGCTGATGACGAGCAAGTTCGTTTCCGTTCGACATGATGCTGTCAGAACACCCCTTCAATCACCATATGACGGGCCATATCCAGTCCTGTTTCGCAGTGACAAACACTTCGAGGTGGAGATGCCAACAGGGAAACAAACTATTAGCATTGACAGTTTGAAACCTGCCTTCCTTCTGGCAGACCAATCATCGGACAACAAGGAAGACATATCTGGAGAAACTACTCTGGACATTCCGTCGAGTTCCATTCCAATGACTGTCAACCTTCAGAAGAAGACAGGAAGCACTCAATCCAATACACCCGCACCACGGATCACCAGATCAGGTCGAAGGGTCACCTTCCCTCGAAAATACATGGACGCTGTCACTGCGGAGGGAGTGTGTGGCGGCCTCTAGTATCAATATATGTGTATAAACTCATATATGTGTTATAAACTCCTTGAACTTTGTTAGGGTTTCGAAGACTTTTATATATTGATGTTCTGTGCTTCTAATATTATCTTTATTCTCTCTGATTATTATTCATGTTTTTACCTTCGTTCCCCACGATAGTTGGAGTGTTAATTAAACACATTAATACACCATCCCTGTTCTATTATTCAAGTACATAATCATCATTAATACCACAATTACATCATATCGTATGATTTAAATTTCATTGCACATAAACATAAAATTTAACAGACTAAATCGTGATTTTTGAATTTAATGTAAAGTGGCCTTGGAAGCGACATGTTGGACTTATGAGGTGGAATTTAAACACCCAGCACCAGAGGAAGAAGTAGTACGATAAAATACCAAACACAGGAAAAATCCACAATTAAATAATGTTACAAATAGAGTTCACTTTACAAGCATAGATAGAATAAAATGCAGCATAATAAGAATAAGAAAAAATATCTCCCAAAAGAAAAACAGTAGAAAGTATCATACAGAAGCACGGATTCGAATTAAATAAAAATACTTATAGGGTAACCTTTACACTCATAGGCTCACATACCGCGATTCCAAATCACCTCAGTTATAATTTAGAATATTTTTAGACATTTATGAAAAGAGGATACGAATAGTCCATCCACGTAATAATACTCGGAATTAATTTTGAGTTAAAATCGCCGACGGAAGACCTTTTAGCTGACGCGAAATCAATAATTGTTTCTTCTGCCCATGGCGCCATTAATAGCTTGAGTAGCCACTATAATGTTCCTTTTTGTTGACTCAAACTTGAGGTAAAATGCTCCTGCATTAATCCACCGGGCTGCAGAACGAGTTTAGTTTATAGACAAATTTTGAAGTTACTTAGATCAGCCGAGACGCAGATAAGGAAGGTAATCCAATCCTTGCGGTATCCCTCTCACCAGGATCGGCACACAGTCGTTTGTAAATTTTTACACATGAAAACTGTTTGATCCGCATAAAAATTCAAAATTACATATAGATAATTTGATAGCTTAAATCAGTCTATCCTGGAGTAACCAACTCCATTCCGTCGACTGCAGTAAGTGTCCCAACGAACAAGTACACATGCACATCCATCTTGGATCGCAGACACGGGCATAGTGGCCAGTAACGAGGTCGCTCAAGCAAGAAGAAGCTTTCAGCGCATGTGCGCCAGTACTGATTTTTCCGAGAGGCCAATTCCTGCATCTCATCAAGGACACAACAATTACATATCACGTATTTTAAACAATTAGGAACCGTACAATTACATCAATTAAACAGGCATAACAATTAATGGATGGTTAAACAGGAATAGTTTCCAAATGCACAGATTAAATATGCTCCAAGAAATAGAGTTTCACTAATACACGATACGGTATTTTTAAGAGACAATAACTGATGTTGTCTTATTCTAAGGCAGTCAACGCAATCTCTCATATCCTTTAAAATATGGCGTCTAAACATGATTATGTTAAACACACAATTTCTTATGTTTGAGGTGTTTTATTAAAATGATCGGTTTTCACTCCCCTCCCCTCAGTCTCTTATCTGAAAGAGTCTTTTCAAGGCTTAATTTAAGGTGAAAGGACTCATGTCAGTACGTCGAATTGTTTAAGAGATATGAATATTTTGAATTAAGAGTAGAAAATATGCTATCGTTTAAAATCATTAAAATTGTATTTAAATATGATTCTGACAGATAAAAGCCACAATTTCATACATTTTGAGGTCATTTTTATAATTACCTCCTTAGATCCACTCGAGCTTCATGAATCATGTTAAACTTTTTAGGGTGGAAATATATGCATTTCTTCGGACCCCGTCCATTACCTAGTCTTTCTGAGTGTGGCTTGGTGACTACTGTGTCCTTAGTTTGTGTCAGGCAAGCAGAACCTGAGGCCATGTTCATAACATTTTCCTCTTCACGTTCAATAGCTGTGCTCCATTTGATGTAAGACAGCTTTTGATTAATGTCGTCTATTAGTTTTGGCTGTGTGATATTAAGATTGACGTTGCCATGTGATACTTCCGTAGCATTAATTAGTGAAGTGAAGATCCATTTGAGGAGAGATGGATTGTGGCCGCGTGTTTTTTAATTAGGACCGTGAACATTTTTAGGTATGTCCGTGAGTTATTAAGACCTATATTGTCCCTTGATGATTCCATTTAATCTATTAATGAAGTGAGGATTCCCTGAATGGAGTCGGTTTATTGCTCTTTATTAATGTAATCAATCACACGTAATTAGTATCGGCTGTTTACACTTCGCTAAGATGGCCATAGCCACGTGTCTTCTTAATTAACTTTCTAATTGACGCAGAGAAAATCTCATCGAGCTCAGTCGGTTGCCCAAGAACGCTCCTGTTCAAAGTCTTCCTTCCCATTCACTACCATGAAACACGAGGAGCCGACGATTTCACTACAAACAACAACAACAACAACAACAACGCAACGCACCACGTGACGCCATTGTACAAATGAAATTACGTATCATAACAACATACAGTTTTTCTGTCTTTCAGCTAATAAAAATCCGTGTCCTAATGAGTGTCTTTCCTTTTACCATGTCAAAAGAGTCTGCTGTAAATGCAGTGCTTTATAACCATGTCGGTGTACAAATGAAAATCCGTGCCATAGCAGAATGCGGTGTTTCTTTTCTTCATCTCCCTAAAATGTGTGCGAGTGACAATTTCCTTTATATCATACTAATTAGTGATGTTTTCTTTCTGTCCCATCCCGAAAGTATTTCTCCCAACACAGCGTGCTTTCGTACCATTTTAATGTTTATTCAGTTGTACCACACACACTTGTGTATGTACCATATAAGCGTACAGACAGAAAATTTTACTAACAAATACTTCTACTATCGTAAGACCAATGTCAATTACCGGTTACGTTTTCGTGCATTTTAGAAACAGTGTTCTTCTTTTCGTGTAAAATTTGCGAGTGTGTTTTTGGACATTATCTACATTTATCGTGTTAGTATTCTGACAAACATATTCATGCACACTACTGATGTGTTTCTGTCCATGAATTTCGTCTCAAGTAGTTTGTGTACGTGTGGATAAGTTTTACGTCATGCTAACGAGTTTTTAATCACATTTATGCTTATTCAGCCGTAGCACGCACGTGTGTGTTTATTATACTTAAATACAGACAGAAAATGTTACCACCCAGTTCTCCTCCTAAATAAAAAAAATCGCAACACAAGTCTTAATGAATTTTTTCATGCAGTCTAGAACCAATGTTTGTTCTCTTCTTGTAAAAACTGCGAGTATTATTTTTAATATCATGGACATTTTTCCTTGTGGTATACTGGCAAAACATTCGTACACACTACTAATATTTCTCTTTTTGTGAATTATGCCTTAAGTAGTTTATGTACGTATGCATATTCTTATTACTTCATAATAGCATCTTATCTCATATCATCATAAAAATAACCCTAGTATTTGACAAAGACGTACACTTTTTTGCGCCATACAGTTACTTACAAAATGTGTCCAATTAATTATTTCTGGATCTTGAAGTTCTTCTCCAACAGGTAAGTGAATACTTCTGTAATATTTCCACACAGTGTTGTTTTCATGTGAAGAACTTGCAGATGTGTTGTTAAATATTCTATATTTTCTTAAATAAATAATATTAATATCCTGACAAAAATCACTTCAACACACGGTGTTAATGTGTTTCTCTCTATGAATTTCGCCTGAAGTTGCTTGTATGCGTGTGCGTAGTTATATCTTTTTTACATCAAGCTAATGAATGTTTCTTTAATACCAAGCCAGAATATTTCTGTCAACGCAGTGTGCTTTGATCACGCTATCGTTTATTCAGTCGTATCACAAGTGTACGTGTGTTTTCCGTATTGGTATACAGCCAGAAAATTTTACCAACGAAATGTGTAATTCTTCCTCTAGATAAATATCGCATTATCTCTGTCATATTATCATGAAAATAACCATAGAATTTGGAAAGACGTCAACATTTTAGCAGCATACAGTCACCTTGAACAAATGTTCATTTTTTCATCAAGGTAGTACTGCTTTTCTTTTTTTATGAATCCCTCACACCGACGAATTATTTCGAGCACTTCAAGTTTTTCTACCGCCTGCACAGGTAGGTCAAATAACCAAATGCGCACTTTAGGCATCATACAGTTATCTTCAACAATATTCCATCAAGGTAGTTCATCGCATTTTAATGAATCCGTCACACCGATGAATTATATCGTGTGCTTGAAGTTCTTCGGCCGCCTACATAGGTAAGTCTAGTATTTCTGTATGTCCCCATGCCTCGTGGTCACACGATCGCTGTTGGCTAATGCCGCACGTGGCTGCTGGGCAAGATAGCCTTCAGTGGCATGTGACGCTGGGCCCCCGAGTCGATACGATCACAGGCCGCACGTGTCCGCCACGCACCTATTTGTCCTCTCTTCTTTTTTCTGGTTTGGTTTTCTTAGGTATTGCTTCGACAAGGTCGTTTTGTGGAGTGGGATTTTTTCAAAGTAACTGTTGTATAATTTCATATGTTCTTAATTTTATGCGGTGCTGTAAAATTATATGTTGTTTTGTATCTGCTTTGTCTCATTCCTCCTGCCCGTTATTGTATCGCTACTGCTCCACCAGTACTAAAGATAAAACCTAGACCTGGTGCTGGTGTGACATTAATTTGTACGGTGCAATAGCACAGAAGGAAAAAAATAATACTTTTACTCATCTTGGGACTGCGTCGTGTTCTTTATACATGCGTCACGACCCAGTGTCTTCGTACCAGATAACTTGAAATTCCCCGAAACCACTCATAATGGCAATGTCTCGGAATACTCAGCTTCCCCTCTTATCCGTTCCAGGTATTCTTGAAGTGAAGAACCAAATCTGGACATGATAATTTTGGTAGGAGAATTCATGTCTCGATACTCGCTGCACGTATTCTTGAAGTGGTGAACCAAGTGTGGAGATGAGAATTTTGGTCATGTTACTATTCACACAATAAAACAGTCGATAAATTGTACTTTAACATGGACCAGAGATTGTCAGAATAAGTATGACTGATCTAAACGATCAGAATGACAAAACATCAATGAATGACTGAATGACGAGGAGCTCTGGAGCTTCATTGTAGTTCTAAGAGGTACACTAGCACGAGGTGGATGACGACACTCTTCGTTACTGATGATCCTCTAATAAGCTCCACACAAGTCATTAGTGATGTTGAATATTTGAAAAATGTTCTATTTTATATTTCGCAATAGTAACGTAAGAAAGACTGAGAATGAATACGAAGAGCTCTAGGGTATCGGAAACAAAGCTTTTTATAGTGTGTTGACTGCTGAACTGCTGTATTTAGAGACTAGTACTCATGGGGGGTTTATAGTAGAAGTTGGAAGGTGAGAAGTGGTTTTGAATACATCGAAAAGGTGGGAACTCAGTGCTTCCTTCACGTGACAAATCTGACGTCGTCCCATCATTCGCAACTGAGTTTTAGAAAGTATTGCGCAAGGACTTCACATTTTTCTTTGTTATTTGTTTCTATTGTTCTATTTGGACGTCCGAAACACAGTATGGGCGCTTGATATCTTACGGTTGTTATTAATATTATTACTATTATTGTCAGTATTATTATTAATACTATTATTAATATCTCTATTTTAGGTATATAAATGGAGATTCTTACAGACTGTTATACATTTATCGCAACTTTCAGTGAATGAACAATCTTATATACCCTATACATCTAGTATTGTATAATAATTTCCTTCTACACCTCCTACAACTTATAAATACAATTCTAGGGGGCCCATTCTCTGTAATATAATTTATTTCGAAACATTTTAGTATATTTATCCGTTTCAGGTCAATTCAAGATCGTGTGCGAAGTTTTTAGCTTTCGTGTCTCTTTGTTTGTCTGTTTGTTTGTTCCACCATCACAGGTAAACGGCTGAATAGATCTCCATCTAACTTCGTATTTAGAGTGTACTCTCATGCAGGAGTAGTTTTCGATATGCATATCCTTGAATCTCTGAATAGACTGGGGTTTTGTAGAAAGACCAGATGAGTTTCTTCAATTTTCTCTTACACTATTTACTATATCTCGATCAAACTTCATATTCAGAGTCTATATGTCTAGAAGGGAGTGTTGAAATACATATCATTTAAAAACCACTCAATAGACTGGGGGTTTATACAAAGACCAGAAGAATTTTTTCCCATTTCATTACAATATTTATTATATCTCCACCAAATTTCATATTTAGAATCCACTCATCCAAGTGTAGGTTTCGATATCCATATCATTTTAAGAATCTCTGAATAGACTGTAGGTATATAAGAACAGAAAAGTTTACCATTTCCACTTACACTATTGGTTATATCTGGACCAAACTTCATATTTAGAGTTACTAAACCAGGAGATGGTTCCGATATGCATATCATTTAAATATCACTGAATAGACGGATTTATAAAAGACCAAAATATTTTTTTTTCATTTTTTTCTTTTACACCATCAGTTATATTGCGACAAAATTTCATATATATAGTCTATTCATCCTAATGCAGGTTTTGATATGCATTTCATTTAAAACTCACCGAGTAGACTAGGGGGTTTATACGAAGACTAGAGGAGATTTTTATTCCATTTTCTCTTATACTATTCATTATATGTGGACCAAACTTCACACTTAGATTCTATTCATCCAGGAGCTGGTTCCGATATGCAAATCATTTAAAAGCACAGAATAGACTGGGGATTTGTAGGAATACCAAAAGAGTTTTTTTCAATTATCCTTTTACACTATTGGTTATATCGCGACCAAACTTCATATTTAGAGTGTACTCATCCAGGTGCAGGTTTCGATATTCACATGGTTTAAAAATCATTTATAGGAAGACCAGAAAGTTTTATTCCATTTTCTTATACTATTCATTATATTTCGACCAAACTTCATATTTAGAGTCTACTCATCCAGCCAGGTTTCAATATGCATATCATTTACAAATCGCTAAATAGACTTGTGGTTTACACGAAGACAAGACGAGAATTTTTCCATTTTCTCTTACACTATTTTTTATATCTCGACGAAAGTTCATATCTGCAGTTTAGTTTTCCAGGAGTAGGTTTCTATATGCATATCGTTTAAAAATCACTGAATAAACTGGGAATGTATAGGGAGTCCAGACGAGATTTTTCAGTTTTTCTCTGACACTATTTGATTATAAGTAAAATCTGTAGATTATATGTTAAACTCCCCTTCATTTTAAATAACTTTTGTTATATACATAATTTCCTTTGCTCTTCAAATGTCGGAGGAAATTACTATTTTCTACGATCTTCATTCTCTACAGCCAGTGATGGATACCCTCGCACACCTACAGATATTTGAAGGACTTATAACAAGAGAAAATCGGAGGATGCATCGTATTTTTCTTAGCTTCAAAATTACCCTCACCTAATGTATCCGAACATCGAGGTAACATGAGGTAAAACATTTCCCTTTGGTGTCTGTCTGTTCGGTTATCTATCTGTTTGTATATTGCAAAGAGTGGAAAACTGCTGGACTTACTTCAAACAAGCTACGTATTTGGATTCTACTCACTCAGGATTGTGTTATCAGGTGCGTGTGATGGCATGGTAATCATACGGAGATGGTATTTATAGGAAGATAGTTCTCAAATATTTTAGTTAAGATGCCTTCAAAGACAGAGTGACCCGAAAGTCCGTTAACATTCGACGAGACAACACTTCACGGAATATTGGGGGTAGAGAGGCAATAACATATGACTGTCATGACATGAAGTTTTATTGACACCAAACGAAGTACACAAAATGACCAAAAAATAGCGCTTAACAGCAACAGGTCAGGTACAAGTGGCCACATTTTCTTGACATGACATGGTTTTTCTTGACACTATCAATGAGTGCACAAACAGGCTAATGGATGCCGCTGGAGAGCAACACGTCAGTGATGCTGCATGAGATCCTTGTACGGTATTAAAGGAGCTGTCCTGAGTGAGGGCATCAGATGTGCCGGCAATCGCGGCGTGCTGACGTTAGCAGAAAGGCACTGTTAGTGAAGCTTGATTTACTTTATCTGCATGTCAGTAAACCCCACGTCATGCCTATCATGTGTGTCAATTATTACCTCTCTATCTCTGCCTCGTCAAACGTTGACGGATTTTGGGTCACTCTATATATATCTGAGTTTTTCTGTGCCATCTTTGGACAACGCCTGACGGTACATCTATTACCTTTTTTCATCTCATTTGTAGGAAAGGGGCATTATATCTATGGAGAAGGCATTGGGCACAGTTCCAAGAACAAATGCTGTCGAACTAGGATAAGTCACGAAGTTCGATAGAGCAGCAGCTCTATGCCCGGTCACCCTTGCCCTCAAGAATTAATCTGGTACTCATCTATGGAGTAGGCTGAGAGAAACTCAGGGACATGTGCCGCTCCGGAAGTTTGACGTTTTTTAAATGTTTGCTTTCCTAACGGGAAATTGAACCCATGTCCTTTCGAATGAACCAAGAACGCCTGTACTGTTTTAGGCTACGCAGCCTCTTTTTAAGGGTATTCATTGTAACAATCGAGATACAATCAGAGTTGATTGTACGACGAGTTCTTGGTTGAAAGTAGTTACGAGTGTTATCCTAGGCTGTACTATTTGAAATTATTATTGTCTACTTGACTCAGTTACTGCAATTTATAAAACGAAAGTGTGAAATTCAGGTTAGTGAAAATGTAGTGAGCATTTTCGCTTATGCCTGTGATATGTGTGAAATTCAGGTTAGTGAAAATGTAGTGAGCATTTTCGCTGATGCCTGTGATGAGATATTAAAGACGAACAATGATGAAAACTTGTAATCCATCATATCGAAACGTGAAAGGAAATGCAACAAGTATGTCAGAAATGAGCAGTGTCAAGATTACAATGCCATCGATGGGGAAGAAGTTTAAGGAGATTGAATACAGTAAAACTGGTAGACTATTTCGATTTCATGTGATGTTTATTTTCCAAGGATGGTATATGGGTAAGTGAAATCGGAAGATTGTGCGACGAGCATAATGCATTGAGTGTGCTGTAGAAATAAAGTGTACTTTATTGTAATGAAGTCAGTTTGCAGATGGTACAATATTTCCAGCGCTTTGTTTTCAGGACTTTGAACGCTGAGTGGACTCATGCTATCTAGTAGAGTGCTCGCACTTCACTAGGAATCTCTGGATCGTTCCCCCGCTTCCCAACTTCCGGCTTTTTCAACTAGAGCGTGGGAATCCAGGTGACAGGTGACAACACGAGGAAAATAATTTAAATCAGAACCCGGCCCAAACTTTCTCTCTGGGAACATGTTCCGGTACTACCGGCAAGTCAGGACATTTAACAACTACATAAAAGTTAAGAATGAAACAACCTCATGAATTTAAATATTATTATTAAAAATATCGTACATATATACAGGTTTATTACGCACCATTTATTTCAGATATGGTACTCTTGAAAATGACCTCATTTCGCAGAAAGTCATGCCACACATAGTTTGAGAAAGTTATTGACCACGTTTTGTAATTTTGCTTTTTTTCTAGAGTAAGGGGATTACGTCGGCAAAATTTCCTTAGTAGTAGGGCTATGCATGTCCTAAAACAATGGTTGCTGAGTCAGCATTTTTCCACGAGATCATTGACCCCTAGTAAGGTCATTGGCCCTAGTCAATGACATCGGGCAAATAACGTCATTATGATGTCAAACCTTACGTACGTGAGCAACCCCAATCTCACGTAGTTGAGGTTATGACGCCGCAATGACGTCTTAACCCACTGACGCCACTGTGATGTCAAACCCTTCCTACGTGGGCAGGCCTAACCTCATAAGGTAAGGTTATGACGTCACAAAGACGTCTTAACCTAACCTGCAACCACGGACGCTAAGCTAACCTCACTGGGTCAGGTTACTGACCGAGGTTTTGGTTTTTTGGGAGGGTAGAGAGGGTCCACTCCTCCCTCCCTGGGTGCTACCTCCCAGCCCCCTACCTAAAATAGAGGAAGAGTAAGTGAGAGATTGCTCTGTCTCTCTCCCAGAGGACCGAATCCCTGGTCTCGACCAAAAATATTGCCAGCTCCTTAGTCAGGGATGGCCGTCTTCCCTTGCGGGAAGACTGGAAGCCTGATCGCATGATGAAAAGTTTTCATTCCCCTCCCTGAGAGGGTGGGGCGGGCCACCTAGAAAGTAACGCCTTCTCTCTAGCCATGAGATTCGGCGGGGTTGTGGGTTTAATGGAGTAGGAGGTTTTGTTAGAGTGATTTGGCATGGTGAAAGAGGTGGGGAATTTTTCTCTGGTTGTGTGCTTTTTACTCTGGCTCTCTGCAGTGCCTTTTATTTCATGGTCGTGAGGATGGGGATGTAGGTGGAGCATTGACGAATGGTTGTGCGCCTGCACACTAACACCTCTCCTCTCTCTCGCGGCAACTTGTTAAGTTACTGTGTGTGTGGGGGGGGGGCGGGAATGCATATTAGTGCGCACCCACGTGGCTATGAAAAATGCAGGGGTTGGGCTGCTTAGCAGGTGGTTGCCAAAATGGCTAACAGATCGCGCACTAGGAGGTAGTTCATTGTTTTTTTGTTTTTTTTTTGCTTGTTAGCGCAAGCAAACAAGCTGACTGGCACACGCTTTTTGTACAAGTGTTTTAATCCCATGCATTCCCTGATGTTACGTTACCCTGTTCATAGGAGAAGAGAGGTGTGCGTGGAAGGGAAACGGACAGCATGCATCCTCTGCCAAGTAGCGGAAGTGAACAAGGTGCCGTCATGCCTACCAATTTTAAATGCATCGAGCTCGATAGCTGCAGTCGCTTAAGTGCGGCCAGTATCCAGTATTCGGGTGACAGGTTGTTCGAAACCCACTGTCGGCAACCCTGAAGATGGTTTTACGTGGTTTCCCATTTTCACACCAGGCAAATGCTGGGGCTGTACCTTAATTAAGGCCACGGCCGTTTCCTTCCCATTCCCAGGCCTTTCCTATCCCATCGTCGCCATAAGACCTATCTGTGTCGGTGCGACGTAAATCCAATAGCAAAAAAAAAATTAAATGGATGCAACCTATATTTTATGATTAGAACGTACATTGTCGGTCGTTATCTTACCATCCTCATAAATTCCATATCTACATGTATTTTGTAATGAACAGAAAATATTTTAACGGTCAGTATACATTCCCTTGCGTTCTGAACTGAAAAGAACATCTACATTTTTACTTTCGGTGAAGGAATGAACCTACTAGATTGACACTTCACCTTCCTTACAGAACTAAAACTAAAGGGGAAAAGAGGAGAAGATTGTCATACGCTGCTAGGTTTGTCAGATCTCATTAGAGACATAACAGGAGAACAGCTTGTGTGCATGTGCGAGCGGGAGAAAACATCAGCTTGCAAAGAAAATAAGAAGCGTTGAAGTACACTATAACAGCAATTTTGTGAGTTACTGTAAAAACAAAAGGCAAAAAAATGGATGACATAGTTTATCCTGTTTACATTATGATGTCAAGTCTACAATGGTAGGTGCAATGAGCTCGTTGCTGTAACTCATGTGCGTCTTCACTTTGAACAGCTATTACACAATAATAAGCGTACTACGTAATTCTTCCTCTATTTCATGAATCTCTCGTTCATACTCTGTGTAACCAGTATCTTGGTAAGCTCTTAGGAGTTGTAAACGATCAACGAGTAAATTGAGTCTTTACAGTATCTTACATCTGCATAAGGTAACAGAGTCTTGCTGTTAACATTGAGTATACGTGTAGACAGTTGATGCCTAGGAAACGGAAGAACTTGTTTTGATTTAGCACGTCGTCACTGCCGGGACAAAACCTCCTATGTGAAATAATTTTAGCTTAGAACTTTGGCTGGTAAGGTTCTGTCATCTAAGGTGCAATATCGTGTGCATATTGTCAAGCCATTCTCGCTCTTCACAATGTATGTGCTGCGGGTCAGTATATCTCCAAAACATATTATCACATAGGAGGTTTTGTCCCGGCAACGACGATGTGCTTCTGCAATGTCATCTGTAGACGAAAACTTAACACGGTTTGATAGTGAAGAAGCGCTGAAATCTTCTTTTCCTTCGTCTTCTACTACCTCACCTTGCTTCTCTTCTCTGTTCGCACAGCGACAGAACGTGTAGTCACCTTGGAACGTAAAGGAGAATGGAAAAGCTCCGATGGTAAAGAAACGTTGAGTTCTTCTTCGTTATGCATCTCCTCTTATTGCTTCTCTTTATCTGGAGGTGTGTGGTTGGTAACAGAACTTGTAGTAGGCTGAGAAGATGTCGTATCGCTTTGATCATGCTTCTTTATATTACGCAGTCGACTTTTAGTCAATGTTTCTAAGCGTTCTACTGGTAGATTACTTAAGCAAGTATGTTTAGAATCCACATGCCGGGTAAGATTATCAGGCCTGTTGAATGCAGCAGTACATTGTTTGCATGAAAATATTCCGAAGTTACGCTTTACAGCTTTAAATCGCTGAAAATTGTCTCGTCTTGAAATAATTAGACCACAAATATCACACGTAAACATACTACATGCTTTAATATTAACATGCACACTTGGGTAGATATGATGTATAGTTTTTACGCTGCAAGCGACAATACCAGCAACAAACCGTCTGTTATAAGTAGAACTGATTGTGGTGTGAACATGAGTGTTAACGCATTGCCTTCTAAATCTATCTTTCTTATGCAAGGTGTAGTATATTACAACCTTTTTACTTACCGCTCTTTACACTATTTACTTTCCATATTCTTATCTTATCTATCGAAATATCCTCCTCCTAACAGAAGATTATATACTCCTTATAGAACTAGTAGCTTATAATTACCTCCTCAGCCTCCACATAGATTTAAACTTTCCCCTCCCTGCTCCTTATAGAACTACAAAGTCCATAAGGGAAGGAAAAGGAGGTTAAGGAGGAAGTCTATAAGAAGGAATAGGTTGTCATACTCTACTAGGATTATTAGGAGGAGGAGGAGGAGGAGGAGGTGGAGGTGGAGGAGGAGGAGGAGGGGATAAGGAGGAGGAAGTCTAAAGTCTATGAGGACGATGATGAGGTTGTTATTAGCTACTAGTTCTATAAGGAGAATAGACTTAGACTTCCTCTTTATCTTCCTCTTTCTCATCCTAATTAACCTAGTAGAGTATGGCAACTTATTCCTTCTTATAGACTTTACCATCATTCTCCTTCTCTTCCCCTTATAGACATAGTAGATCTATAAGGAACAGGGAGGAGGAAGTATAAGTCTATGTGGAGGATGAGGAGTTAAAAGCTACTAGTTCTACAAGGACGATAGAACTCTGGATAGTGAGATGAAAAGTTAGAAACATTATTATTATTATTATTATTATTATTATTATTATTATTATTATTATTATTATTATTATTATTATTATTATTATTATTATTATTATTATTATTATTATTATTATTATCATTATTATTATTATCATAGCAGATGACAGTAGAGTTTGACTGTCACCAACGCAATATGGAGAAAGAGCAAATAATAATAATAATAATAATAATAATAATAATAATAATAATCTATATATTAAAAAAGTTTACCAAAACAGCTTTGGCAAAACCGTCAGTCCGTTCTCCTGGACCAATTTGCATCATTTTTATTTCATTATCTCCGGAATTACCTGCCGGTGAATCATGAAACATTATTAGGTCTCTAAGTTTAACCAACTTTGAGTAATCATAAAATCAAATCATTAAATGATCACACCTTCAATTGCAGGCGCAGACTTATTCTAACCCGAGATACATTTTATACTTAGCAAGTTGCTATGCGACACATTAATATTCTGATATCTGTAATTTTCATCCTTACTAATGTTATTGCATGCAGCCATGTTTGATTACTACCTGTCAAGCCAGATAGTATATCGTCGTTGCCGGGACAAAACCTCCTATGTGATAATATTTTGGAGATATACTGACCCGCAGCACACACATTATGAAGACCGAGAATGCCTTGACGATACGCACACAATATCGCACCTTAGATGACAGAACCTTATCGGCCAAAGTTCTAAGCTAAAATATTTCACATAGGAGGTTTTGTCCCAGCAGCGACGATATACTTCCTCTGATCACGGAAGAATACTACGGTATTCCCTGCTAAATACCCTTTGATCGTCCTCCTCAGCTTTCGGATATATTCAACAGATGGAAGTACGTTCCTAATAATTTACATAGTGTTATGTGTAAAAATTCTATGTACAAACAGAACAAATAGACCCCATCATCGTAAACGCCATATACATTATTTGGGAATACATATCGAAGGATAACGGGATAACCTAGCTACACTAGAAAGAGTGGAGGCCATGCATCTTAATAATGTTCTTTGCCCGACAAAAATAAATACTCCTTCGAGACTAACCTATGAGATTACAAGGCAACCATTCTATATAGAAGAACGCCATTTAATATACCATTGCCTTCTACGACACAATACCTACCATGACATCAAGAGCTGCAGGATAAATTTTTACCCAACAGACGGCATGATGACGTCAGAATGGATAGTAAAAATGTTATTTGCTTTATGTCCAAGTAAATAATTTTACGGTTTTCGGAGACTCCGTGGTACCGGAATGTTGTCCGCAGGAGTTAGTAAATCTACCGATACGAATCTGTCGTATTTGAGTACCTTCAAATACCATCTGACTGAGCCAGGATCGAACCTTCCAAGTTGGGGTCAGAAGGCCATCTCCTCAACCGTCTGACCCACTCAGCCCGGTTTCAGAATAAATGAACTCTGATTATGAACTGCGGTATACCATAACGACAGGCATATCAAGACGAGTTATCTGACCTATTTATGACGAATGCTGCAGGGCAGCACGGGTCCTCTAGTAATAATAATAATAATAATAATAATAATAATAATAATAATAATAATAATAATAATAATAATAATAATAATACGGTTTTAGTAATACACTTGTAGTGTCGCGGGTGCGAACTGATATATACATATGATTTGCACATGTTTTCAGCCGTATGATTTCCTGACACAAACTCCACTTTATCCACCACAAATCTCACAGAGAGTGACCGGGATTTGAACAACGGAACTCACGGAAAGAGACCGACGCGCTGCCGCCTGAGCCACGGAGGACAGAAAAGGCATCCGCCAATAAAACACAGTAAAATCCACATGTGCTGCACGTAATCCCCATATGGGGAAAATGTAGTGAAATAAGAAGAAGAAGAAGAATAACTATTATTATTATTATTATTATTATTATTATTATTATTATTATTATTATTATTATTATTATTATTATTATTATTATTATTATTATTATTATAACTATTGACTGTTAGATGGGGCTTTGTTCTATTTTGACAATCTTATTATTATTGTTATTATTATTAATGTCCTCCTCTGTGGTGTAGGGTTGTTGTGATTAGCTGCTACACCCGGAGGCCCGGGTTCGATTCCAGACACTGTCACGAAATTTGAAAAGTAGTACGAAGGTAAGAACGGAGTCCACTCAGCCTCGGACGGTGAACTGTGTAGAGATGCGTTCGATTCCCACCTCACCCATCCCCGAAGTAGTTTTACATGGTTTCCCACTTCTCCTCCAAGCAGCCGCGGCCGCTTTCTTCCCTCTTCCCTGACTATCCATTCTAATCTTCCGATCCCCCTACGAGATCCCTGTTCAGTTTAGTAGGTAAGGCTGTCTGGGCGAGGTACTGGTCCTGCTCCCCAGCTGTATCCCTTGACCACAAAGACTCACCCTCCAAGACACTGCCCTTGAGGCGGTAGAGGTATGATCCCTGGCTGAGTCTCAGGGAAGACCAACACTGGTGGGTAAACCGATTAAGAAAGAAAAAACAAAGAAGTAATTAATTATCATTATTTTCATTATCATTATTATTAGTATTGACTATAAATATGGTAAGTACAATGTTATTAAAACTATGATGTGACTGAATTCCATATATCAGTAAAAGTATAGTCTACCCTGCTCGTAGTGAATTTAAGATTTGTTGAGTGTGTTGTTTAATGTACGTATATAATGGCTTCTAGAAGTAGAGCCATTTCATATGTGTGTTATTTATGCTGAGTCTTGAGCTGATTCCGGTATACTACAATGCATGTGTAAACTTGTTGAGTCACTTATGCAGTCTGCGTGTCAATTTTTAAAAACTAAACATATGTTTCATACCCAGCACGCATTATTTCATATACACGAGTCATACCGTTAGCTAACTACATGTGATAGGTGAGATTAGGTGAAGGGAATAAACTAAGTACAAGATTTTACTGTCTTTCGGATGGAGACGTAAAGCCTTGAGCAGACCTGCAGATGCTATTTATCATGTGTAGGCTATCTGCCGGCAGGGAGTTTCACCCTCTCCCTTCTTGGCTAACATATATAACACGTCATTCATTTCATTTTATTAACTCCTCTGATGAGGATGACGTCAGGAAGGGCATCCTGTCGTACAATCCGCCTCGATAGATTCACCTCACCAGATACTCAACACCATAAAGAAACGGGACAAGGGTTGGACAAACAAACGTTTAACATAATATCTGTTAATTATGAGAGGGCGAGTTGGCAGTGCGGTAGGGGCGCACAGCAGAGCTTGCATCAGGGAGATTGTGGCTTCGAACCCCACTATCGGTAAGCCTGAAGATGGTTTTCCTTGGTTTCCCATTTTCACGCCAAGCAAATGCTGGGGCTGTACCTTAATTAAGGCCACGGCCGCTTCCTTACCACTCCTTGGCATATCCCATCGTCGCCACACAGTAAGACCTATCTGTGTCGGTGCGACGTAAAGAAAATTGCAAAATCTGTTAATTATTTTTATGATATAATTTCGTTTCTTTCACACTGTATTGTATGCGTGATTCTGTCGAGTAGCAGCGGAGTAGCTGCAGTCAGCTGTGCGGAGGAAATGCTACGTCTGTGTAATTTAATACTTTCGCTTCCGCTCCTTGCCTTAAGTGTGTTGGAGAGACATTAATTTCTTATGACAACTCAATGCAGTTCACATCCAACATTTTAAAACATGAATAATCCCCTTATTCTTTACTTGTAAATAAATAATAATTCTAATATTATGAGGTAAGAAATTAAATACTAAAATGTGATCGAAGTGTGTGCAGAATTAAAACAAGTTCGTGAAATATGTGTAAAGGTTATGGTTCTGTCAATGCGTCGTTTCCCGTTCCTTTCTTCACTACACTAGAAGATGGTGTTACGTAGTCCAATGCGTGTGCTATGCCTATTCGTGTACTAGGAAAATAAATATTAAGGCAGTTTTCAGTTGTATATATTTTTACTGTGCACAAAGTTGCTCTTAATTATGTGCGTGTTTTCTATACCTCTTAAATTCATCACAGAAAATGCATAATAAACCATTTATTTACTTCTAAGTTTATATTACTTAAACTAAGGTAAGTGTGGTGTGATTAATTACTTCAATATGACCGACATGTATACACCATTAACCGTGTTTATAGTAAATTTAGACAGTGTTATGTGTTACGCTTATGAAAATGCAGCGAAGAATATCTATATAATGTCTATAGCGAGAGCTGTCGACGCTTTCAGTGTTGTGCCATAAGATTATATTTATATTACACATCAGTGTGTTATGTCCATTATCTCGTTTCTCAGTTTTGTATGGTAACCTAGCTATGTCTACCTGATTCTGGCAAACTACAATGCGTGCGTAGCTACACCTACTGTTGCTTTCCTCACTAAATTAGAGGTGGGGGAAATAAGATGTGAAGTTAAAAAAAACCTTATTATTCTGGTTATTATTAATATTATTGTCTTTCGTACAATCGGGGTAAATCCACATATGCGACGCAGTTTGCGCCCTCAACAGCAGATGTAGGGAAAAGCGGTAGAGTTATCACGATTAACCTTATTATTATTATTAGTCAAAGATTTTGATCTTGTGTGATTAAGTCTTCTGGTCAGTAGTGTTGGTGATTCGTCTGTCGGATGGAAACGTAAAGCTTTGAGCAGACCTCTTTAAGGTATTCGAGGAGAAACCGGAGTACACGGTAAAAAACCGCGGGTTCATTCTATTTTGTCAATCCTCTCTACACTGTTCATATAGATAGATAGATAATGCCTTTATTGGTGGCGAAGTTAGAGCTCAATGCCTTCTCTTACACTTAACCACTGTGGAACCATCATGTTGAAAATGTCCATAATCTTCCTCTTCCTGTGTAAGATATTTAAATAATATACGCAAAGTTGTTCTCACATGCACATGTGAATACACACGGTAATCGAAAGAATATAGGCATATTTATACAACGCGGATTTACCGTACACCATACCACTGTTTTAAATGGGATGCAATGGCAGCTCTTGGGCAATACATGAGTTCTTTGTAGTCCAAAATCGCACATTTTTGTGAATTTTCACCTCCAGAACGATTGAACCATACCCTATGAGATATACGCATTAGCTGTGAGTAGTATACTTTTTGAGAATTCTGCAGCATCAGGTATCCGAAGGCCCCTGGACGAGGCTTGTTCCGGTGAGTGACGTCACAGCGCGGTGCGGGCTGCTAGCTAAGAGCGTGCTCTTAAACTTAATTGGCTAAGAGCGTGCTCTTAACCTTACGTGACCTTACGCTGTCTACGTGTCCAGGCTTAACCTTACAGACCTCGGGTTCGACCCTGCGCATAAGGGCGTTAAACTTACTGACCCAAGTTCGATGCCAAAAAGTGTAAGCTTATCCGAACAGCCAAAGTGACTATGGCTAACAGGGCAAGCTTCACCTAACAGGCATGACGTGCCTAGACTTAACCTCGAAGACCCCGGGTTCGACCCCAGGTCTAAGGGCGTTGACCGTACAGACCTAAGTCCAATGCAGAGGCTAAGAGCATAACAGTGCAGGATTAAGCTCACGCTGACCAGGCGTTAACGTAATCGGTTGCCCTTCCTTACACAAGGCTAAAAGTGCAGGCTTAATCTTCCCCTGACTACGCTTTAATCTAACTTAACCTACACGGACTGGGGCTGAGTTAGAACAAGATGGCGGCTATAAGGCTTAATACGTATGCTCTATTCATAGGGGCATAATATCTAAAGATGACTTCGGGGCTTAGAGCTGAAATGGGAACAGATGGGGGCTTCACATTGGACTAGGGAGATGGTGTAAGGCTTATGCATATACTATATTCATTTTTAGTGTCTGGAACTTGGACTTTGTCCCAAAACGGAGATCGAGTTTAGGGCTTCCTTGAACTAAAAACGAACTACTGCGGGACTAAATTCCAGCACTTCAGCGACTCTTAAACGAATTTAGTAGGACGTAAAACCAATATCATTATTAATATTTAACTTGGAACTAATGTTTCGTTCACCAGTCGATTACTTTATACGCCAGCAAAATACACAATAATACACAAGAAACTGCCGGACACACTTTTCGATACAATTCACAGAAGCAACTAACTGCTTGGTTGTTTTGTCACCTGTCTCCTGGCTTTCTACATTTCATTTGTGAGAGCTGTATGTTGGTCAACAGTAGAATGATATGAAGCTTCCTTTTAAAATGAGAGTAATGTGTAAGTGATGTATACGAGAATGGGAAGTTTAATTAATGGTCAACGTTTGTGGAAGTAAATCACCTACTTCGACGGAGGTTATCTGAGGGAGTACAGAGCTCCTTCGCAGATATCCTGTGTGTTCAATGGAGCATGTTTTGCTGCAGAAGTGGACCATGCCACGTCATTTGGGGGGAGGATCATTTTGCCGATTGGGCAGCTCTAACAACGTCATTAACGCGACTGCGACAGACATCTGCACAGTTCCTTACGTTAGCTTTTAGAGAACATGGAGGTTAAATGCAGTCAAGACTGCGTGTACATAGAAAGTTCCACAAGATGCCATTAAAACTCCAGCACGTGCTTTTCATGATTTCGGATTATTGCTTCCATATCATAAATGTGCGCAATAATAATGTGAGATTTAACTAGGATATAAATGATTTGGTTTGATGATGATGATGTTTGTTGTTTAAAGGGGCATAACATCTAAGGACATCGGCCCCGATTTGATTTGATATCAATGCTTCATTTCATGATTTGCTTCAAGATTTTTGTTACACTGAATACTTTAAGAAACATGTCAGCGTATCTATCTTCATCTATTTAGCCACCGCATTCCCAAAATCACTTTTGGAACTGCTGGATTATTGCATGCGTGACTGAACAGAGAATATGTACCTGGAAGATAAATTAGGAAATATGACGAAATAATGAAAAATGAATGCACGAGAATGCAATATGACTACGAAAATCTGTTGAAGTTTACACGTAATATTTAATGAAATTTGTTCGTGTCCGTGTGATATTCGTAGAACGAATAACATTGATACAAATATGATTTACACCCATTTATTCAAACACAAGTGTAACACCAAACTTTCGTGATTTAATCCGATATGCAACTACAATATGACAACACTCGAAGGCCGAAACATAAGGAAATTCCTACCTACAAGTAATTTTATAATTTAAAGCCAACATCGAATCCTTTCTTCAGAGTTTTCCAAGTTTATAGATTAGATACCAGCTCTTTATGTTTGAATACTGCATAGAAGTAAGAAGTATAATGCGGTTTCAATCTATAAATATTCATTCTCATCTTCTACTGAATGAACCGAATACACGTAGTGTTCCGGTACGTTCCTTTACTTCACATGGAGTAAATTCCTCAATTGCTTGTTTATACGACAGTCCTTTTCGCAGTACGGTTGGTTGCGATAATGTAGGACATAAGAATGACATCTGTTATACATGAAACACTGAATTCTTAATCACTTGATAATTAAGCTGTCACTGAGCTCTGAAACTTGCAATTGAAACAGGACAAGAGGTAATGCCCTGATTTCATCATATAGTACTTCACTTCACACTATTATGAACACAAACATCCTTCATTAGTATGCCTTTCTGCTATAGATGTATAGTACGTTGAAATTCCTCCCAGCTCTCGGACATACATCAATTCTGTAATCTGAATAATGGTGGAACAAACGATTCTACTTGGCTAGTCCAATATCATATAATGTTAACCAGAACATTTTCAGATATTTTCAAATTTGGTATCGGAAGACATGTTTCTTCTTTATCTGGAAATTTTTCTTTACTATTACTGGTTTTAGCATTGAGAATTTGTCCTAATTCCGCAATTTTCTTTTTACAGATATGGACAATTAAAATGTAAAAGTACCAGAAGCTATTCAACCACCGAAGATAGAACGCTTAAAAATACTGCAGAAGAGCCGAAGAGAGCTCCTGTATTGTTTCAAGATTCTGATGAACATGAAGGCAGATCATCATGATAAGAGACTTATAAGAGCAATAGTCAAAGCATTTTCAACATTAATAAAGTAAAGTTAGTAGGTGAGGTGGAATCATATGTAGAATGTTATGTTGACGCTTACTTCATAAATGAAAAGAGGAAATTATTTTATATCGAATTGAATTCTTGAATATACAGGAAAATTTATACGTAACATTTTAGTTTGAGTAAGGGAAAATGTGACAATGAAGACGCCAATAGCTGTAAACTCTCCATATGGATTGAATATTTTCAAAATCCTGAAGAGAATATATATGACATTCACTTCAGAGCAAAAATACTGTATGATTCCTGATTCCTGAAACAGTTTGCCTCTCATTTACTGTATGAAATAAATGTTGTATGCATCATTACCTTCACACCATACCCAGGAAGAAGACTGTGATCATAATTTTCATCGAACTAGGTGACTGGTACTGCTGTCGTTGAGAAAAAGAAATTGCTGAACATTATATAGTTTGCTTAAAGTGGGGCGTTTCTTGAGAAAGTTTTATCCTTTCCATAAAATATGATGAAGTACCTATGTAGGATACAAAAGTGCTGTGAAGTTTCGAGAACATATATTACGTCACATGAAATTTGACAACATTACTTCATCCTATCACTTTTCAGTATGTTAATTTAAATTCTGGTTATCCAGAAAATAACTTCGTACTTCATGTATCTGTCTTCTATTATGGTATAGAAGAACTGACGTTCGTGAAACGAAGATTCAGATGCAGAGTTTCTGCAGAAATCAACAGCAAAATTATTCATAAAAGGATTACGGAATATGCTTTATATTTCTGCCTTCATTTTATTTCCATTATTAAATTCGTTTTAAAGAAGTTCATTTTTCATCTTCGACAACATGAACTTGTGGCACTATCATATTTTTCGTTAGTAACTCCTTGAATTCCACAATGCTGTCAGTCAATTAAGATTTCCTGCAACAGTTTGAGTGTATTATCTTAATGAATAAGGAAAATTTAACACGATATTTCGAGTGCAATGTAGAAAATGATACCACCAATGGAAAACTAACTCTGAAATCAATTACTAGATTATATACTCCATTTCTCGTAAGGTAAACATACTTCTTGGTAACACGGTGATGTATTCCCTAAAATATATGTTTTGTTATTTGCGAATAATGAATGAAGAGACGAGAAACGTAAATTATGTTAAGTTTGTAGATCAATATACAGCTGTAAATAATCCTGTTTTCACAAATAAATAATGAAGGAAAGAAGGAAAGAGAGTCATCTATGAATGCGGAAGAATCAGCCAGGAAATCTATGATCATTCCATCGTTAATCACTTTCTTGGCATATATTATATAAAAATAGTTTAATTTGGATGATATTACCTAGTAGTGCTCTAATTAACCTGTTTACCACATAACAGCAATATTTGTGGTTGCTGAATCATTGCAGAAAGAGGAAGTAATCCTTGGACTTTTATGGGTGTGTATTCCATTTCCTCGAAATGCGCAGTATATTTGAACAGTAAAATCGGTCGTCGGTCACATATCTCGAGATAAGTCGTGGAGTTCTTGTATCATTAACATGCCTAAAATGTTATTTGTTGATACTGCACTTGTAGGCATTGGAGAACAGTAATAACCAAGAAACTAACATAAGTAGAAATTTGGATATTTCTTGGACACACGATGACCCTCCTGGAATATTATAATTTGTGATTCATGAACATGGAAGGAGAAGATTACATTATCGAATGGCATGGTATTTATAGATCAATACACAGTTCTATGAAAGCAAATGGCTTGATAATTGCACACCATTGAAATTTCCCACCATAATACGGAGGACTATTGTTACAGAGCAGATGTCGACGGTTCCTCCAGAAAATTCCAAAAGAATACCCAACGCATTATAAAATGAACTATAGTAATTTGACATGTGTAAAATTATGATAATAGAATTTACGGAGTATTATTAATTGCGGGATTTGATCTGAAAACTTGTCTGTAAAAAACATAAAGGCTCAAAATCCAGGGATGTCACTTATCATCGGAGTGATGAATTGGTTACCGAAGAAGCCATTTAACAAGAAATCTTTTTGTAAGTTTCCAATCTTAAGAAATACACATTGAGTGCCTATCATGTTTTCATTCCGTGAAGCTCTCACTTATTTCATTACAAGAGGGTATTCTGACACTTCAGTTCATTTTAAAAGTTTCTGTTACCTTGCATCTTCAGGACAAATCGCCTTGTAAGTCTCGTTTACATTCGTGGATGTACTGTATGCAGATATGTAAATCTTGGATCTAAAGAACTGGCTCGCAATATGACGTAGAAATTCTACAGAATGTCAAAGGGGGAACATTTGACTCTGTTCATAGTCCATCAGTTCATTAAAAAGTATTATACATCACGTCACCGACTTAATATTCCTCAGAATAATCCAAGCATAGCAGACTAATGGACTTTAATATTATTTCAACACTGAAGTATATTCTAGAAAAGTATTTCTTAGATAATATTATAAGTCATATACGACAAAGGTATTTGGTCTCTGATCAATTTTATAACGTTGATTTTCATTAGCTTCATTGCTTTGTAGTTTAAGTGATCGAATGGTATATTATGAACAGTAAAATGCACTATCGGCGTTAGGGATAATGCTAGTTAAAACTTGATTAAAGTTTGAGTACCGAATGCATTTATAAGACGTGCATATTTCGGTAGCTTACCATTAATCACATGTGTTAGAAACTAAATTACGGTGAATCTGAATATTCAATGTGTCATGTGATGAATACATAAAATTTTCCTATAACATAAAGGATTTATGACATTACTAATAAGTGATTTTAAATATGTATCATGCACATGTTCATAACATGAACCTCAAAAAGTTTCGTAAATTAATTATAATTTCAAAGTGTGCACGTCTGAAAATTCTACATAACTCCAAATAACTTTAATGAGAACATAGTCAAGTGTTTATGAAGAAGGAATTATTTCACGCAGGTATAAGTGATAAGTACGAGTAATTACAAACATTGGAGATTGGAAGAAAGCCTACCGTAATGTGCATCATACATTAAGGTCACGTCACTGACTAAGGTAGTCTAAACGAAGAATCGAGTAGTACAGTGTTAAGTACCTGCTGTTGTTGGAAGACGAAAAAGAATTAAACCCTATCTGCCTGGAGAGGAAACCATGGCTATAACGTATAACCTAGTGGACTTCCTGTAACCCTCCACGGAAATCAATACTGCACTTATCACCGCATAAAGCATCGTGGAGGACAAATATTAGGTAAGTTCACAAACGTAATTGATTACTTCCATAACCATTACTTAACCTGAAGAAATTACAGTTGTTCTTATTTGTTCATTTAGAATTATCACTATGGTGCAATATATGATCATTTCAGAAAGAAAAAAAAACATTTAAAGATATTAGCCGATATCTTTCACTCCTGTTAATTATATAAATTAGATTTAAATACAAAGATATATGAAAGAAGTAATAAAATACGAGAAGTTTGTTTTTCAAACCGTATTAAGTATATTTAATAAACTCAGCTATGGAAATCAATAAGTGTAATCTTCAAAATTATTATCATTATTAGTATTTTAAGGGACAGAAGGTAGAGATTTTCTCATTATCATCAGAAAGCATTTCAATTAGGAAGTTCATCTGTCAACACATGCTTACATATTTCAGTTCCAGAACTTTAATCTCTTGTTAGTGCAAAGTAACTAATATTAACTGATGCAGTAAATAAAGACACATGTACAATGCAATATCGATCGTGTTTCTCGTTCGGTCAGAACTAATAAGTAAAAATCTTCAATGCATTTGTGATTATCGGGAAATGTTATCAAATCGTCTGAATAGATTCACAGGAATCTTCAAGAGGTCTTCTTGTTTAGTTTCGAACATTAATGTAGAGATATTAAGTACGGTTGGAAAAAGGGGGAGAATTTTATATGTGTCTGCGTGTGAACGTACGTTGGTACGGTTATTTTCTTTCACTGGATGCGAACTTACATGTCAGAACACTTACGTGTTTAATTACGAGTCAATGAAGGGAAGAAATAAGCATTTCATTTTACTTGGCCGTTGATGCCATGATCATTGCCACAGGATCTCAAGTTTTATTTGGAAACAGAAGCACTGGAACATGACCTTTCATTTCAAATATCCAGCATGCAATGGCCACGGCCATTTTCTTGAAAACCCAATGTATGCGACGGTAGCATAGAAAAGATATTGAATTAAAATGCATCACCACTAATATACCCTATAATGATCTCTCAATTGTGAGCAATGCTACTGTATACAAGAGGATGAGTTTTCAGACCTTACTTCTTTCTCTTTGCAGGACCACTTCTGTAGATTGTTAATAAGCAGAAAACAAGTAACTTTAGAAGTAATGTTTGAAACGATTACATGTAAACCAAACTCTTATCACGACATAAATTAACTGTGAAAAAGAACAATGGCATGATCGTTACAATGAAAAGGAAAATGGTGGAACTGTTAAATTTTCCCGTGGTTTGTAGGTCATATCATTCACTATGAGCATAGAGGACCAAAGAACTGAAAGAATAACCCATGAATAATTTGATTTTAGAGAATTGTTATATTACCAATCTTAAAACTACACTAAGCCATAATGAATATTATTGTTTTGAGTTATACATCCACGCAGATATATTGCATGTAGAGGAGATAGTAAATTCACATATAATAATTCATTGTTATCTAAGTAAAATATTTTAAGCTATCCTTCTTCGAACGTAAATGAACGTACGCATATGGAAATTGTTATTAGGCTTCAATATATAAAAGTTGGCTTCAGATCAGACTAAACTCGGCTTCAGTGTAGTATTGCTACTGTGGAACGCATAGGCAGTCATTCCGAAAATTGTTATGCGGAGTAATATACGAGTGTCATCAGTGATCATGTCTCATTTTTTAAACTGTATACAAAATTTGTGAAGACAGAACAAATAGACCTGTGTATTCACTGTGCTTATCATTGAACATCAGTATGTTGTACATATCGACTTACAGACACGTATTTGCATATGACCCCACTAAATATTACAAGTCGTAATGTTATCCAACATATAGTGAGGAAATCTTGTTGGTACAGCTGCATGTCACCTTATTTCACTGCATAAGTGTGACGCTTGCAATCCATTAATAATCTTGGTTTAACAAGACAAGTGCTGCCTAAGGAGATAGCCTTTAGATACTGGGGTGTCCCGTAACATGAGAAGGGGGTTTCAGCATTCGGTGTTAAGAATCAGATGATGGTAGAAAATAACTTTGATCAACTCTGAAGTTTAGCACACACAAGATAGGGGATAACTTGACACAGTTAGCGACGGACTCGCTGCATGACAAGAATTGAGAACGCACAAATTGAAACAAACTTCTATTACCGAACTTCCAGGTGCAGGAGTAGGGCGAAACATAGTTGGAATTATAATGAAGTTATTGATTTTATACTGGCAGACTGATGGATACGTATACGGCTAATATTATCTGCTGACGGTGAAATGGATTAGTAGTGCTAATAATTCAGTAGCAAATTAACTTATAATGTAAACTTGGCTCGATTTTGTTACGAATTGGATACAAAAATCTGACAATTATTATATACAATTCTTCAAACAAGCAAAGCTAGATAAACATTGAGTTACCGACTTTCTCAGTTGAATATTTCCAAGAGAAGAAGAGGGTAGGATACACTGGAAGAAGATAGAAGTCGCATTTTCCACATTCGATGACTAATCCGAAGTTAAAATTTACAGTGTCTTCAACAGTACGGTACAACAATGAATATATTTGTTGTGTGGCCAAATAAATTGGAATATATTCTACGGAAGACTAAAGATATCACTCTGTCAAGTAAGAAAAAAGTAATACAATTGGGGTACAAACTTCTCACGAAACATTACATGTTAAATTACACATTTCAAGAAATTATCAAGCTTCTATGAGAGTTTTATTTTTCCCCATTATTGACTGTTAATGTAAGTGAGGTAGGCCGCCGAGGTTGGATTTTCCTTCTGGTCCTCAAAATGACTTTGAACTTGCAAATTCGCAAAAATTTCCTTAGATACAAGAGCAGAAACCTGGAAGTTTTTCACCTGACATTCGTAAGTTCATGGAAGGATCAAATCGTTACTGAATGTTGTCGTCGTTGGACCATATCTACGAGGTCTCTTCCAGTGATCATCGTAACGGTTTCTGCATTCCATGAACAGAAAAGGAGTTCCCTTATTTATTGTATCTAAAAGACCATGCTTTCTTGTGAAAATGCGTCAAGTGTTGGATCTATTGAAAACTATTTGGTACATCAACGTCTCGTACACAGGAAAGTGTGACGTTTTAGGAACTGTAGAGGTTATCCACCCAGTCTACTATTTTTCTATTGAATATTCCTATTTAGTTTGTGCCAAGTTTCTATTACCCTCGTGGATTAAAAATGCATTTTTCATAGAAAGATGTCTGCCATGGTAAATCATAAAGTGGACAAAGCCGAATACGGTTGAAGTTTTGTTCCGTCCACACAAAGTCATAGAACGTTATCGGGTGCTTTATGACATCTCCAAATTGACAAGTTACAAAATGATGCAACATTGACCGTACAGTACTTAGTCCGCAGTTGTATAAAAACCTCCACTCTATATATGCCTCGTATACTGTATGTATTCCTGAAATGATATTGAAAACTGATTTTAAACGTCTTGAAAATTATGTGGTTAATAGCTTCCATATGGTGCCTAAGACTCGGGATGCTTCTCCACGCAGGTAGTACACATTTCGTTACCGTTCCGCTCTCTGGAATGTACATTTGCTTGGAATTATGAGGGCCTGTCAAGGGTTTTTCTACACAAAAATGATGCTTTACGTGACCTTTAACAGGCCGAAGGGTTCGTTTTGAACGTTTCGTGGGGTGCTTTGCAACCTACAACCTATCATTCACGTGTTGACCTTCCTTTGTCTTCCATAGCACAAAGTTGACGTTCGCCGTTTTTAAAGATTAACATCTTCGTCTTTTCAGTAAGCCAATGACGTGGCATGGTCCACTTCTGCAACAGAGGACATGCTCCAAACACACAGGGCAATATCTGTGAAGGAGCTCTGTACTCCCTCAGATAACCTCCGTCGAAGTAGGTGATTTACTTCCATAAACGTTGACCATTAATTAAATTTCCCATTTTCGTATTCATCACCTACACACTACTGTCATTTTAAAAGGAAGCTTCATATCATTCTACTGCTGACCAACTTTCGACTCTCTCAAATGAAACGTGGAAAGCCAGGAGACAAGTGACAAAACAACCCAGCAGTTATTTGCTTCTGTGAATTGTATCGGAAAGTGTGTCCGGCAGTTTCTTGTGTATTATTGTGTATATTGCTGGCGTATAAAGTAATCGATTGGAGAACGAAACATTCGGTTGAACAGCGACCTTATTTGGTGGAATGTTATACATAAAGGATAACTATATTTGCTAGTAAATATTCTGACTCTAGCATTGTTACGTAATCTTGCGTTTCGAACTTGACGAAAAGGAAGCGTACAACAGATTCATTTTGGGGATATTCGGGCGCGGTTAGAATAAAGTCCCAGAAAAATCACTCAATCGTCTAGCGCAGGAAACGAACATATCCATGGGGTCGGCCCACAAAGCGACTAGACTGCTGAAATTTCGACCATATAAAATAAGGTTTGTGAAGGAACTTCATCGGATAGGTTCCGCAGCAAGAATAAAGTTATTTATTTTGATTCCTTGAAACTGTTTACTATTGAAATTTGAATCCACAGGAGTTGTATACTGTTTGAGAGTTCTGCGGCACCCGGTATCCGTTGGCCCCTAGACGAGGCCAGATCCGGTGAGTGACGTTACAGCGCAGTGCGGGCTGCTAGCTAAAAGAGTGCCCTTAAACTTATTTGGCTAAGAACGTGCTCTTAATCTTAAGCTTACACTACCAGCCAACGTGATTATGGCTAACAGGGCAAGCTTAACCTACAAGGCATGCCGTATTTAGACTTAACCTCGAAGACCCCTGGTTCGACCCCAGGCCTAAGGGCGACCTAAGTTCGATGCCGAGGCTAATAGCAAAACGGTGCAGGCTTAAGCTCACGCTGACCATGCGTTAACCTAACCGGTTGCACTTCGTTAAACCTGGCTCCCCGGACTTGGTGCTGAACTTGGATCTTCAACACGCTTCCACCGTATTCTTGTTCCCATCTTTCCTAAAGTATCCATATCATTCATTTATCTTTTACGAGGTTTTCCTTTCCTGGATTTCCTTTATAGATGCTCTTGACAGACTTTTCATCTGGCATTTTCTCTACATGCCCCAACCACCTAAATGTTTTTTCTTTCAGTTCCCTGAGTTTCCTTGTTTTCCATTGTTCCCCTTCCTTCACAGGAAGAAACATCATTCTCATTAGTTTCTCCACAATCTGTTCACAGTTCTTCGTCTCCTCTGGTCATTGTCCATCTTTCAGAACCATAAGTTACCAGTGGTCGTTAAACTGTCAGCTTCAGTCTCCTACGAAGGCTGTATGCTCTGAGCGGTTCCGGCAAAGTTAAATAAGCTGTGTTGCCTACAGAAATCCCTGCTAGTATTTCCTCCTCTTTACTTCCGTCACCAGCACTCCTAAATACTTAAAATTTCACACCTCTCGTATTTGATCCCATTTAAATTTACGTGTATATCTTTCATAATTTTGGTCTCCTGGATGAGAAATAATACTAAGTTTTGGCGTTATTCACACCTATTTATTCTGCTTCCTTTTTTAACCTGACCTGTCTTTCCTCTAGGTCTTTCAATCTTCGAAGAAGTAATAAAGTAATTGTAGTCCCATAATCACTCAGAATGGTGAACATCCTTTCCTTCTGTGCTCTGTCAGAACACATCTCTGGATCTACGGAACATAAACGTAACTGTCTATTCACGTCTTAGCATTTTTGTAATTTCTTTGCGCATACTGAATATCTGGTTCATTTCTCTGTGGTCTGAAAATACATCGGTTTCCATCCAACTTAATTTCAATTATTCACCGCATACCTCCTTCCAAAACGTCAGTGAACACTTTACCTGGAATACTGATCAATGAAATACCTCGAAACTTGTTGCAGTTTTCTGTTCCCCTGCTTATATACAGGCGCAGATGCGGCTTTTATCCAAGCAAAAGGTACCTTACTAACATTCCCCATGCTAGTTCTATTACTCTATAGGGACATTTAATCACTACCTTGCCACTATTATTACATAACTTCAGGTCTAATTACATCCACCCCTGCTACCTCATGATGTTGTAGTTTATATACCAATCTTTACACTCCCGCGATCGTAATTTCACAGTCATCATTGTCTCCTTGTCATGAATTCCGGCTTTCGGGAATTCATCACAATGATTTCCTTTCACGATGACAAGATGTTCAATATATTACTTCCACTGATCGAGTGAATGCCTCGGATCTACTATGAGGTCAGCTGATTTAACGAAAACGCTATTTATTTCCTTGTCCCCTCCATTTCTAAAATTCTTTGTTATTGTTTAGAAATAATTCCTGTCGTCTGACAAAGTATTTCCAGGTTATTACTGAAATCTTTCCATGATTTCTTCTTGGACTATACAATAATTTATTTTCCTCTGTTTCCTTCATCTACGTACGATTTTCTATCAGCATCAGTTTTAATTTTACGCCATTTGTAATACGCCTTCATTTTGTGTATACAAGCTGCTCTGGCTTCATCATTCTACTAAGATGTGAAATTTTTTCCATCTTTACACACAATTGTTACTAGGCACTCCCTTGCTCTTTGTACTTGAGCATTCTTGTGTGCCACCAACTCTTCTACATCATCAAACTGCTTACTGCCTATTCTTTGGACCTTTTATCCACGTACTTCCTTCTAACTCCCTCGTCCTGAAGATCTATACGCTTATTCGTCTGCACACTCATTTCACTTTCTTTATCCGAGGCCTAGCGATACTTAGTTCACCGTAACTTGATAGTGTTTTGTATTATCGAAACATCCCAGAAAATCTTCGTTTTTCTCACAGATTTCCTGAATTCGATACCGGTTACGATATAGTCCATTATGGTTCTGGTGCCACTACCCTCCCACATGTATGCTTGAAGAATGAATTCGTAACTGCTACTTCCATTGCTACAGAAGTCCAGTAAACGTTCTCCATTCCTAATAGAATCCGTATCTTCCCCACTTTCACTCATTCTCGTTGTAGTTCCTCCAAATGCTAAATCTACCCTCATCATTCGCTCATTTTATGTGGCTATTACATACCATGTTGCGTGATATGGTGTTCCTGATGAAGAGTCCTACGCCGTACTTCGTCCTCCCCCTTTTCGCACCTGTCAACAACACCTTATAGTTTCCTATCTCTTCGTCGGTGTCTCCCCCTACCCGAATATCATTAACCCATAACAGGGTATGCTATCTCAGCCAATTGTACTTGTATCTTCCATAAGCCACATTAATATTGATGGCTCCCCATTGAATTCCATTTCAATTTCATTCTGTCACTCCCATCGGTCCGGGGCTTACTTAAAGAATTTTCAGCGTTCTCAGTAAAAAAAATTGGTGCACAGATATGGTACCTTCCTTGCACATAGTCCCAGTGAGAATCATTCCTCTAACAGGTTAGGGACCGCACATGATTTGTACAGTCCTAGCCGTCTAAGCACAAGAAGGGCCGCGATTCAGAATATGTCTGGGATGCCGAGTGTTATTCAACAGCAAGTGGTATGCCGACCTTCAGGACCACTTAATAGGTCACTTAGCCGTTGCCCATGGTTTTAAGGAATGGGATGTCACTACAGTCAACCATACCATGAGTCATAAATTAGGTATATGTTCAAATAAGAATTACGCTCAAGTTTGGCACAAAACAATATTTTTGGGGGGAAAGGTGGGGTTAAATATGTTTCTTCTTCTCCCGTAAAATTTGATGGAACGTACTTACGGGATTTGAAGTAGGCCGAAGATATGTAATTACGTCCCGTGTTCCACGCTCTCTTTGCTATTTGCGAGCAGTGATTCAGCTGTGAGAATGCACAATTTGTGGATCTGTAGCAGCGCCCTCAGAGAAAGCAGGAACAATATTAACTCAGTGAGAAAATAATTTTGTAAAATGTTGTTGATTCCTTTCCCACGCTGTGGACGTGTTTGGTTATCATTCTCGTGAACGTGAGTGGAAACTACCTGATAACGTATGTTATTGCTGCGTCTCGAGCAGTTAGCTGGAATTTACAGGGAGTAGGTGGCCAATTAATTTCAACTTTTCCTCAGCGCAAGTATCAGGGATGTCACCAATTTACATCAATGGGCAGATAAATTATACTCTAAACTACTCCCGAACATTTAAACTATTATGACTGCAGTGAACTCAACCCAGGTTAGAATGGATTATATGAAGCCAAAATATACACAGTTTTTCAGGACGATGGTCACAATACTTAAGACATGTTATTGACATATGCAACGAATAATATTGAAATAGCTGTAAATTGTAGTGAAGTGCATGCAGACCTACCAGAATATTTCGAAGATGATCCTTTCTAGTTTACATAGAATTATGTCGATGATTCCATACTCGGTTTACAAATTAAATAATAATAATAATAATAATAATAATAATAATAATAATAATAATAATAATAATAATAATAATAATAATAATAATAATAATAATAATAATAATAATAATAATAATAATACGATTGGTTATACGTCCTTCTAACATCCGTTTCTCTTGGTTTCCGTAGCCTCAAATTGTTTCAAATAGACTTAGTCAGTTAATGTACTTGTCTATTCAGAGTCACATATCCAATCGAAAAATCTAGGACTTTTTCGTAGACGGAGCGGTAGATGAAAGGTAATGTGAAGCGAAAGTGTTTATAGATTATGAGTTCCATTCCAAAGAGTAATTGGATGGATGAAAACTGGTACAGTATGATTAATTTCCTGTGCTGTACATCATGTAGTTAATTAACAGTCCAAGTTGTTCACGATGTGACTCAGTAATTTGTGTTCATGTATTAGTCGCATCTGGATACACGACATCGTCTTGAGTGATGTATATATGTTTTAGTCTCCCTTTCCAGTGCTCCTCCAAGCTTCTCTGAAGTAACTCCCGATCAAATAGCTCATCGACTTTTGCTGAATGGAAAGACCAATAGAAGATCTGAGAAGAGAAAGCTACAAAGGCATCCTGACGATAATGACTTCCTAAGAACTCCTTTAACCTTTGAAGAACTGGAAGTAGTTTTCTAGTCTATGAAAGCTATAAATCTTCAGACTTAGATGAACTGCGAACAGTGCAAATTAAAATGCTTGGACCAGCTACAAAATGGAGGATTTTAAAGTTAATGAATACCTGTATCTCAAAAATGCAGATCCCCAAAATATGGCGGAAAGCAAAAGTTGTAGCACTGCTAAATCCCGGAAAGGAGCCAAACAATCCAAGAAACTTCCGTCCAATGTCACGACTCTGCCATTTGTATGACGTCTTGGAGATAATGATCCTCAATCGGATCTCACAGCATGTTGATAATGCTCTAACTAAGGAACAGTCAGTTTTTCATCCAGGAAGGTCATGATGTGGTCAGATCCTTCAACTGACATAGTATATTGAGGACGGATATGAAAGAGGATCGGTTACAGGTGTGGCATTCATTGATTTTACAGCAGCGTATGATACGGTCAACCACAAGGAGAAAAGCGTATTCCACCTAACACAGTTCATCCAGTTTTTGCTGAAACATAGGAGATTTTTGTCACTCTGCGTAAGAAGAAAAGTCGATGGAGAACTCAGAAGAATGATTTACCACAGGGCATTGTATTGGCCACGCTATTATATAATATCTATACAAATTACCAAGCGAGGCCAATGACCTTCGATGTTAGACCCCTTTAAGTAAAAAGCATCATCATCATCATCATCATCATCATCAGCATCAGCATCATCATCATCATCATCATCATCATCATCATCATCAATTACCAACCAATCAGCCCTGGGACAAGAGCATTCATTTATGCAGATGATACAGCTATGCTTTCCAAGGCAGAACTTTTGAGGAGGTGGAAACGAAACCGACTACGGCACTTGAAAACCTGTCCAATTATTATTATAATAATCAATTGAAGCCCAGACGCAGGTATATGCAAAACCAGAAGGAAGTTAAACATAACATGACGGGGACAACAACTGTCTAACTGTGTTGCTCCGAAATGTCTAGGAGTAAAGTTGGATCGCTCCCTCACATTCAAAGCTCACTGCGAAGAGGTGAAGCTGAAAATATCTGCTAGAAATAACATCATTCGTAAACTAACTGACACCACCTGGGATGCATAGCCAAATGTACTCCGCGCATCTGCCTGGGCATTGTGTTTCACAGCAGCAGAATACTGGGCACCAGTTTGGCAGAACTCCGCATATGTTAGACAGATTGACGTAGCTCTGAATGAGGCTGGATGCATCGTGACAGGATGTCTGAGGCGAACTCCTGTCCATAAAATATATCAAATTATGGGAAGAGCACCGCCAGATATTCGGAGAAAAACAAATGATTAAATGGAGAACAAGAAGCAGGAATCTGATCGGAAACATTCCCTGTACAGACACAAACAACTTCCTAAGCTGAGATCAAGAAAGAGCATCCTGCAGTCAACGGTGGCAATTACATCATCACCTAGTAAACGTCAACTCCAGCTGTGGCGAGATTTGTTACCTGAATAGCGTTGGAAGAATATTAAGAAGATACCTGCGACGGGCTATAAATTGCCGTATGCTACATGGAAGACATTAAATAGGTTGAGACCTGGAGTGTCCCGATGCAAGGTGAATCTGATGAAGTGGGGATACATCACCAAAGATGAGTGTTGCGAACCAACACATCTGCTGATCTGCAGAAACTTGGCTGAAAGTTACAGCATGAAGGATTTAATTTCTGCTAACGATAAGGCCATCAATATTGCTGAATTTTGGTCCTTAGATTCCATTTAGTAATATAGCTTTTATAGTTACAGATTTCTCTAACTATGTAAAATTGATATCCAGGACACGTAAAATAAATAAAATGAATAAATATAGTCTCCCTTTGTACATGATTGCTGCTTTTCTACCAGTTTCGTTATTCAACAGTCTATTCCAAAACTTGCGCCAAATAAAATTTGATAGTACTGAAGACGGAGGTCAAAAAATTATTTCACAAAACCATTTACGTGAATATATTGGAGGAACGGGTGTTAATTATCCTACGATAGACAGTTGAGGTATTATTTAATATATTCGACCTCATTTTCTTGCTTGACAGAAGATCTTAAGCTAAATGTCTTGAGCTCATTTGCAGTGTGTTGATGCCTTCACGTATCTCCTGGCTCAAGCACGCCCTAACAGTTTGGTCAAAACAGCCTAGATGCCGAGCGATTATTCAATACGACTAAGCAGCCTCATGCATTCCAAAAATACACTCCTCCCAAAGTTTGATATCTGGATGATACGTATTCACTTGCATCACGGAGGCATTTTGAACAGTCGGCGAACTTTCCACAACTGCAAGCGGTATTCTACTACGTAAGATTATCCACTGATAGCATGAAAATATGCCATTGGTAACAGGAACTTCATGGACTCTGGTGATAAAACCGTACAATAAATCATGTCACTACGCTGACCATTTGACTTTCTGATTGAGATATAACTGCTTTCCGAGTTTCTTTCAGCAAAAGAAAACTCCTTGCTGGTGCCAATTTTGTTAGGCAATGAGTGTAAAACTGCAGAATATGAAAAGTTGCTGGGTAAATCAGGGCAACATATGGAAGCGAATGGATGTGGTAAGCATTTACAGGTCTCCAATGGTAGTATGGATTAATAGTTGCGAATTCATTCTTCAAGCATATTCACCGCTACACATTGGAGATTATGGACACCAGATCCATAAATTCGACATAGCATAAAATAAAGGCACAGATCCTGCCTGTCTGTCTGTCTGTCTGTCTGTCTGTTTTTGAAGGCTTATTTCAAGACCCACTGGATGGATTTTGATGCGATGATCACCGTTCTATTAAACATTTCAGAAAATATGTTGATGATGATGATGCTTGCTGTTTAAAGGGGCCTAACATCTAAGGTCAACGGCCCTTTTCAGAAAAGAGGTTTATTTGTGGAAACACTCACCTATGACCGAATAAAGCCTTGAAGTTACGATATCAGTGAAGCAAGCCGAAGGAAAGAGGCCGTCCGTGCACCTTTTCACCGTACGCTGGCTAAACCATTAAAGATACATCTATACTACGAGTGTAAGGATGCTTAAACATAAGAAGCTTTACGAAAATGTCCGCGACAGCATATATCTATCTTTAACACATAGCCCATTTTAAAATTTTATATTTTGCAATAACGATTTATAAAACGACAAATCGAAGAAGAGACTTACTGAGTTAGTGTCGTCCATACTACATTTTAGCTTACGCCGACTAAACTGTTAAAGATAGGTCCATGTTATGAACGTAAGGATTTTTCATCATAATAAGATATACAAAACAGTCCTCGACAGCACGTAACCCGCTATGACTGTTATAACTGCTATAACTATTTTTGTGTTGCAGTCTGCCGTAAAAAACAGCGCCAAATTTAAAATCATTATTTAAATTAAATTGTTAGTTTTTGTCAAAATCAATCATTTATTCCCCTCAAGTAAAATAAAATGAAATGGCGTATGGCATTTTGTGCCGGGAGTGTCCGAGGTCATGTTCGGCTCGCCAGGTGCAGGTCATTTAATTTGACACCCGTAGGCGACCTGCGCGTCGTGATGAGGATGAAATGATGATAAAGACAACGCATACACCCAGCCCTCGTGCCAGCGAAATTAACCAATGATGGTTAAAATTCCCGACCCTACCAGGAATCGATCCCGGGCCCCTGTGACCAAAGGCCAGCACAGCACGCTAACCATTTAAACATGGAGCCGGACATCCCCTCAAGTAATTAATGTAGATTAGAATATAATTTACGGAATGTAATTATCGTCTATACTTTCGGAGATATCGTCGTTTTCATTTTTTCGCCCAATTCCGTTCTGAAATATTTAAATGTAAATGACCAACTTCAGAGCGAGGGAGTGAATTGCGGACCAGCGGGAGTCTCCAGTTAGTGTGGATGTGCTGAGAGTTGCTTTATTCGTTTCGCACGTCTTTTCTGTATTTCATCTGTGAATATTTCGTTCTACAGCCTGTTTAGAGTTTCCGTGGTAATGTTATGCACCTCGGATTTTCTTCACGCTGTCTGTTAACATTTCATTTCACAGGCTACACAGTAGAGTTGATTCTGTGGGTAGTGCAGGTGAGTTTAAAATTTCACAGTTAATTTCATGCACGTCTGGTTTTTTTAATTTGGTCTGTGAACATTTCCTTGCACATGCTACGATACAATAATATATGGCTTTGGAGTGATATTCTGTTATCTATATAAAATCTGTGATAACTTATCATTCCGAGACGGTAAGCTAATATACTGTAGGTCGTAGTGCGTTGCTTTCGAAAATAGTGCGTTTATCACGTAACAATGAAGCTGGCCAACAAGAAGATTTTCAAATATCACAAGACGGAGAAAGAATTACTTCACAAAGTCAAGTGGGGTCATCTTTTGATCATAATAACAGGCTCTATTTATATCGAGTTGGAAAAATAAATGCAATATCGCCAGCTGTCCGAAATATCCGCCGTTAAATGATAGGAACAGACATTATTCACGGAAAGAAGGAGAGTCTTCTGTTGAGCGGAGCAATCGCCAATATTATGACAGAATCAAACACGTTCATCTGATAAATGGAAGAAATGTTCGTGGTTTGTATTCCGATAAATGGTATTCCGCCATGGATTATGGTTCGTCTACAAATGATAAGGAAATGATGCTTTAGATTCTTTAGCTACACCAAAACTCTTCAGCTGTAAAAATGGTAAGGCGAATAAAGAAAAAACACATCAGACTTCACTAAAAATCTTGATACCAATAATACTACTGTACTCTTGCGTAGTTAATTTATGATTTAGATTTCGGAAAAGCTAATTTTGCAAAATTATTTTGAGGATTGGTGGTAGAGTGTCGGCCTCCGCGTCCCATGATAGCAGGTTCAAACGTGGTAGACAAGTTGAATTTTTCACAACGAGAACCAAGTTCATTTAGCACTCGATATTGTACGATCAATCAATAGTGATCTGCATTTAGGGCAGTCGCCCAGGTGGCAGATTCCCTATCTGTTGCTTTCCTAGCCTTTTCCTAAATGATTTCAAAGAAATTGAAAATTTATTGAACATCTCCCTTGGTAAGTTATTCCAATCCCTAACTCCCCTTCCTATAAATGGATATTTGCCCCAGTTTGTCCTCTTGAATTCCAACTTTATCTTCATATTGTGATCTTTCCTACATTTATAAACGCCATTCAAACTTATTCGTCTACTAATGTCATTCCACGGCATCTCTCCGCTGACAGCTCGGAACATACAACTTAGACGAGTAGCTCTTCTTCTTTCTCTCAATTCTTCCCAACCAAAACTTTGCAATATTTTTGTAACGCTACTCTTTTGTCGGAAATTATCCAGAACAAATCGAGCTGCGTTTCTTTGGATTTTTTCCAGTTCTTGAATCAGGTAATCCTGGTGAGGGTCCCATACACTGGAACCATACTCTAGTTGGGATCTTACCAGAGACTTATATTCCCTCTCCTTTACATCCTTACTACGACCCCTAAACACCCTCATAACCATGTGCAGAGACCTGTACCCTTTATTTACAATCATATTTATGTGATTACTCCAATGAAGATCTTTCCTTATATTAACACCTAGATACTTACAATGATCCCCAAAAGGAACTTTCACCCCATCAACGCAGTAATTAAAACTGAGAGGACTTTTCCTATTTGTGAAACTCACAACCTGACTTTTAACCCCGTTTATCAACATACCATTGCCTGCTGTCCATCTCACAACATTTTCGAGGTCACGTTGCAGTTGCTCACAATCTTGTAACTTATTTATCACTCTATAGAGAATAAAATCATCCGCAAAAAGCCTTACCTCCGATTCCACTCCTTTACTCATATCATTTATATATATAAGAAAACATAAAGGTCCAATAATACTGTATTGAGGAATTCCCCTCTTAATTATTACAGGGTCAGATAGAGCTTCACCTACTCTAATTCTCTGAGATCTATTTTCTAGAAATATAGCAACCCATTCAGGCACTTTTTGTCTAGTCCAATTGCACTAATTTTTGCCAGTAGTCTCCCATGATCCACCCTATCAAATGCTTTAGACAGGTCAATCGCGATACAGTCCATTTGACCTCCAGAATCTATGATATCTGTTATATCTTGCTGGAATCCTACAAGTTGAGCTTCAGTGGAATAACCTTTCCTAAAACCGAATTGCCTTCTATCGAACCAGTTATTAATTTCACAAATATGTCTAATATAATCAGAAAGAATGCCTTCCCAAAGCTTACATACAATACATGTCAAACTTACTGGCCTGTAATTTTCAGCTTTATGTCTATCACCCTTTCCTTTATACACAGGGGCTACTATAGCAACTCTCCATTCATCTGGTATAGCTCCTCCGACGAAACAATAATCAAATAAGTACTTCAGATATGGTACTATATCCCAACCCATTGTCTTTAGTATATCCCCAGAAATCTGATCAATTCCAGCAGCTTTTCTAGTTTTCAACTTTTGTAACTTATTGTAAATGTCATTGTTATCATATGTAATTTTATTACTTCTTTGGCCTTAGTCTGCTCCTCTATCTCAACATTATCCTTGTAACCAACAATATTTATATACTGCTGACTGAATACTTCTGCCTTTTGAAGATCCTCACATACACACTCCCCTTGTTCATTAATTATTCCTGGAATGTCCTTCTTTGAACCTGTTTCTGCCTTAAAATACCTATACATACCCTTCCATTTTTCACTAAAATTTGTATGACTGCCAATTATGCTTGCCATCATATTATCCTTAGCTGCCTTCTTTGCTAGATTCAATTTTCTAGTAAGTTCCTTCAATTTCTCCTTACTTCCACAGCCATTTCTAACTCTATTTCTTTCCAGTCTGCACCTACTTCTAAGTATCTTTATTTCTCTATTATAATAAGGTGGGTCTTTACCATTCCTTACCACCCTTAAAGGTACAAACCTGTTTTCGCATTCCTCAACAATTTCTTTAAATCCATCCCAGAGTCTGTTTACATTTTCATTTACCGTTTTCCACCGATCATAGTTACTTTTTAGAAACTGCCTCATGCCTGCTTTATCAGCCATATGGTACTGCCTAATAGTCCTACTTTTGAGAACTTCCTTTCTATCACATTTATTTTTAACTACCACAAAAAACAGCTTCATGATCACTAATACCATCTGTTACTTCAGTTTCCCTATAGAGCTCATCTGGTTTTATCAGCACCACATCCAGGATACTTTCCCTCTGGTTGGTTCCATCACTTTCTGAATCAGCTGTCCTTCCCATATTAACTTATTTGCCATTTGTTGGTCATGCTTCCTGTCGTTCGCATTTCCTTCCCAATTGACATCTGGCAAATTCAGATCTCCCGCTACAATCATATTTCTTTCCATGTCGTTTCCCACATAGCCGACTATGTTGGCATATATTGGCATATTAATGATCTCAGGTGAAAATATATATATATCAGTTTGGCAAAATGAATTGAACTCAGTAACACATGGGGCATTGGAAACATGGATGCCCTGCCATCTGGTAGAGTAAATAAAATAGCAAACTTGAGACACAAGCAGCTTGAATGACGTCAAACAGTAATATCTACACGGGGTAAAAAGATCACACGATCCTTAATTTTTAATGATTATCATTATAACTAGTAGTATTACTCAGTTATTAGTGATATTAATTAACAAATAGAATTATGTGAATTATTAAGGTATCTAGTTTCAGAAATATCTGAATAAGGCATTGCCAATACAGTACTTACCAATATTAACAACTTTGTGAAATTATATATTATTTATTTCTGCGCAGAGGACTGTTGAAGGCACTCCTGTTATGAAATTCATTTGCTGTTGATATACAGAAATTGAATCGTATTCCACTACTTCCGTGACACAATCCTGTAGTAGTTCTGAAAAAGTCGGGTTATTTCCATTAGTACTTTAGTCACTCGGTCTGGACGTGAGATTATAGTGAGCAATGTATAAGAAGTATCGCTGACAGCTTAACGAAGAGATGTAGAGATAGAAATTATAAATGGCAATATTGAGAGGGAACAATGACGGAGAGCTCAAATTTGGTTGAAATAACAGTGGTGAAACGTTTTGATAGATTTCAATATGAAAGCAATTTATCGTTCCATTTTTATAACAAATATCTGGATTTGTTCCACGAGATACAATGGAATCGCATATTCTCGCCGTGTACTGCTTAACAAGCTTGAATTCATTCGTGGATAGCGTTGTAGAGATGCTGAATATATTGCTAACGAACACCACTCCATACCTGTTCTAGGAGCAATGTAGTAGACAAAGCTGGATTTTTCAACGGCGGGAACGAGTTCATTCGGGACTCGATATTGTATGATATCGGCATATTAATGATCTCAGGTGACAGATTTGAAGATGCTTGCAGACGAGTGATGTGTCGGCCGATTCAGTCCCAAGTAACTCAGCTAGAGAGTGATCCGGAGATCGTAAAGTTTACTGATACAGATATCAGTGTTATGTTCATTTAATCAGTTGTAAGACCTATATTCGACTGGCTACGATTCATGAAAAAATCTTTAACGGAAATAGAAAAGAATATATCGATTGAAAAACTACGAAAGTTTGATTTATGTTCTTCCAGTAAAGGAAAGGGATTATTCCCTCGACCAAATTCTAATATACAGGTTAAATTTAACACAAGAATATACGGTATTAAAGGAATCCTAACAGCGAAACAAGAAGAAGAATATCTCAATATGCTCAATCAAAATCTATGGAAAGGAATTAACACTCAATTATTCCAGAGCGAATTACAATAATTAAGTTCATCGTAATATTTGAAAATGGGAGGATATACTCCAAATTTATATTCCTAAATGTGAACCAAGTAATTCAATTCATAATTGCACATTATTTGGGCGATGCCACGTTTACCGAAGCAGTGCAAACGTGGAGCGATCCCTTCCACACAGATTGCCGGCAGCTAGCTAATCACTGAAGTGGAATCTCAACCACGTGACCAAGCGTCTTTCAAAAATCTTGCCATGGGAGCTTCCGCTTCGAACGCTAGCGCTGTGCCACGTTCGGGGAGCCGTCTGGTGACGAATGAACGTACTATTTCCACTTCTATTATAACGTCTAAATTTCAAACAGTCATTGTTTAAGAAATCTTTCTCGTGGACAGTCGAGATTTTATCCTGATGACGCAGAACACAGTTCTCTGCGAAACGTTAATAATTTCACCTTATTTTCTTGACACGGCATAAGCCCAAAAGCCTATACAGTATCATATCTATAAGCACGGGACGTGAAAGCATCAGTGGCAACACAAATTCTTATTTATCTGCTGTCCGCGCTTCCTTAGCAACGAAGTAGGAGTGAGGGGTCTCATAATCGGGTCAGTAGATGCAGAGTGGGTCTCGGCCAATAACTGGCCACGGCTGGTTCATGGTCCAACAGCTCTGCACTCTGACCGGTCAACCGAGCAGAGGAATGGCCACGGCTCCACCCCTCTGCTTTCGGGAGACGGGACAGTGCGGGATCTCACGGCTGGCCCCAACCGTCGGCTGTCCAGAGAATGGTTTTCCGTGGTTTTCCATTCTCCTGCACTAAGGCGAATGCCGGGACAGTTCTTAGTACAGGCCACGGCCGCCAACCCCCTCACCTTCTCCGAACATCTCCTTCACCGAACAAATCTCCTGGTCTGAGAGACGGCGTCGCCGTCTATGAGGCCCGCCTCCCCTTTCAATGGAGAAAAGAAAACATTTTATTAGTAGTCTCATGATCGGTGTGAGAGGGACAGTCCCTAAGAAGACGATAGAGCTGATGAAGGCCTTCAACATCAGTTCCGAGCAGTTTATCGACTGGGGGCTGAAAGCGCTCAGGGGTTCACTTCTGATATTCAGACACCACTTATATTCGCCAGACTGAGACATAATTTACTTTATTTTTATTTTTATTTTTTGAGTGAAGTTGATCTTATGTATTCTTTTGTCCTAAGTAGCCTCCGAGTGAAAGCAGATTTTGAAAATAATAAAAAAATACAATAGTTTGAGATATTGTGAATTCTGTTTTCTGTTGATTTTTAAAATTTGATTCTCACACCAGAGGCGAAGGTGTTTATCGTGGAACATTACTTCCGGTCATACGGAACTCGGCGTCATATAGTACGGTATCTGAAGGTTCATTTTCCTTTACACGCACGCATAGGAAAATGAACCCAACGAGCATTGTTCTGATGGATTACACATTCATATGTGGCTGCGAGGCGTGACCAGTCTTAAGGGAAATAAAGGCTAGGAAGAGCATTGGGAAATACGAGGTTTTCTAATTAGGCCATCGATATGGTGCAAGTTGAAAGAATCAGTTTTCCTCAATTCCTGAATCACGCGAGGAGATAACGTCAGTTTTGTATGTTTATAGCAACCTTTGTTTATCAACATGTTCAATAATCCTCAGAAACGTTATGAACAATGTGTGGCAGGTGATGATACACATTTTGAACCCGTACTGAACCAATATAGTTAAGTGACATTTGAGTGTGGTTTGTATTGCCGTAAATGACAAAGAGACAAGAGATTCCGTTTGAACGTAATGACTTTGTATAACAGTAATATTACAATGGTTATGGACCTGTCGATAATACGAACTTTGTTAGTTCATCATATATCAGTGGATCCAGAAATGACTAATGGTGAGTCAACAGTTTAATGTTTAACTCTAAAGTATAAGTTCAGGCCCTACATTAGGATGGCTAAGTACGGAATCCACAATTTTTCGTAAGTTTAACTTTTCACAAGAGAACATACTGCTGCAGGACCAAAATATTGCATGCTGTTAACGTCTGTTTTTCACACGAATATCATTAAAATGTTTATTCACCGTTTAGGATATTTTCTATTTAATTTCAGAACTTAACTCTATGTCCGCTGAGGTATGGTTGATGTGAAGCCCAGTTCAAAATGGATGATATTTTTAACCTGTCAGTCTATCATTTGTTACCTGCGCACCGTTGTAAAGCTATTCACAACGCTGGTGAGTATTCCCGGTGTTGTGGGTATAAAAACAATGTGAGAGAAGCGAATCCACAGAAAGAGAGGAGTGTTAGAATAACTCGTGAGAGTTAAACAGTAAATTTCTAACGTGGAGAATGCACTAATTACACGTAACAGAATCGGAAGGTCATAATGAAGTCAGTGGAATCCCAGGCATTCAAAGTAGATGAGGTATAGGAGAAAAATGACTTGCTACGTGCCAGCACCATGGACTTTGGGGAAGTCATTAGTAGAACTGGGCGTTTAATATAGGATCAGAAGGCAAAATATGCACATACCATAAATATGTAAAAGAAAGGCACCAAAATATCTAGAATGGGTAAAATATATAAGATGACATATTTAATATAAACTTACTATTCTGGCAGTTACAACCAGAGCTTTTTTCAGGGGAAATGCGGGGGTACACATACCCCTTAAACATTTGAAAACTCTTTTTTTAGAAAACGTTTGGTACACTTGTACCTAGTCCGGCAAATATAATTTCCGACTTAAAAGTTCATCGCTCAGCTAGCGTCAACGCGCTGTTCACAGAAGCTGGAAAAGAATTCGAGTAATCTTCGATTTAAATCAACCTATCCAATCAGTTTATCATCGTCGGCAACTCGGCACTAAGCTGCAGAATCGAAATATTATGCCATATTATTACCTCTTCGACTAATGCTTTGTAATTTCTGCCTTACTGGAATAAATTTTACTCGTTTAAATAAAATTACTTTGTTAGTGCCGCATGTTCGCTGTACAGTTAATGCAGGCACTTACGATCGCTGGCCTTTGTCTGATGTGATACCGGTGCCTTTAAATATTTTTTAGTATGTGATTTGTTGTGTAGTTTACTTTGAAAAGCGGTGTGTCTTTCGTGATTAGATTTTGAATTTCTCAACGGCGTGTGTAACTTTGAAGAAGGCAAAGAAACTTTTAGACTTATGTTGGTAATCTCACATCTGAAGGGAAACGATTTGACGGTAGATACCCTAAAAATCGTGAAAAAGGAAGTTTCTTTCTTATAAGCACGTAAACTATTTTTAATTATTTATTTATTTATTTATTTATATATTTATTTATTTATTTATTTAGGAAACCAAAACAGCTAGAAGCCGAATTACAGAGCTCCGTAATGAAAAATAATATTTACAGTGGAGTAGCACAATGGAAACCAAAAAACAACTGGAAGAACAATGAGGAAAAACATCTATTGATCAAAATAGAAGAAGAAATTAAAAGTAACAGAAATATAGAGACACAACAATTAATAACAAAACATAAAGTCAAAAGAAACAACAAGGAATATGAAATACAGATATCACACATAAGTAACGGTATAGTATAGTAAAATATAAATAAATATCACATTACATAAAAAAGAGGGGACAGCACTGAGAAGAGAAAAATGGAATATGAAAAATGAACTAGGTTAAGTTCAGGAAGAATTGATTAAAGGAGGCATAAGAAGAAAAAACATCCAAATTCCTGTCAGAAGTTAAGAATGATTGGTATGCGGATAAATAAATTTCTTTAAACGAGAGAGTTGGAACATGTAGGGAAAAGAAGGATGTAGGTTCAGGGGAACGAAATAAACCGTTAACAGTGTTATATAGGAATCTAAGTTCGGCTACTTTCCTGCGACTAGATAACGGGCGAAGGTTTAACTTATCCGGAAGCTGATTACTGTTCAAGTTTCGACAATCAGATACTCTGGCTCTAACAATAGCACAGAAGGATGACTGCACGCGTTTAATGTGATTCAGATTAGTGGGTGAAGTGTAGATCATATGGCAGACGCGAATTCAATAATCGGCAGGATGAAAGATACATAGTTGGCCCCGAGGGCGTGCATATCGGTGATGTCAGACAATTTATTCAACAAACCGAGAAGTGACATTGCTCGTGAGGTTATCTTTTATATATCGGGGACAAATAACAATTTACTGTCAAACAACACTCCTAAGTCATTTTGTTCTGTCAGAGTTGGGAACGGCTACCCGAGTAGGGAGCCAGGGAGCTTGGTGGCGAGTTAAGTTGTTATTTTTTGTGTGTGTTTATTGAAAGATGAAGAAAATAATGAACAATTTTACATCCAACCAGGCTTTGAAAAAGCTGAAAATTAATGATTCGAACTAAATAATGACGGGAAAACTCCAACAGTGTCGTGTGGTTATGCAAAAGGTCACAACAAAGAACTCTCAGCCGCTTGTAACAGTGGGAGGAAAGACACTCTCGAATACTGGGATTTGGAGAAAAATCTGGAATTTTGCAGTAAGTACGAATTGTTAGTAGTAAAAAGTAAGAAACTTAGCTGCAAAATTTGTAAACATGTTGGCGACTTGCGAACAGAAAGCACGTTGCGGGGATGGACATTTCACTACAAAGGGGTTTCGGTTTCTATTTGTGCGACTGGTGGAACTTAAAATTAATGTCAGCAAATGCTATCTCTCCGCAAGAAAATATGTAAACATAAAGAGAGTTCAGCTCATGAGGCTGCAGTTAGAATACTAAAAACAGCAAAACTGAAAACTTTTGAAACCGCATGCACTAAGGATTTCGAAAAAAAAAAAGGAAATAACTGCCAATGTATTTCGAACAACATAATAAAGTAGTTAAGAAAAACCAAGCCTTCCACGCTTTTGAAACTGAAATTGACGTGCAGGGATTGAACGGCGTTAATATGGGCCGCATTGTTCATTCAAGTAACGCATGCATAAATATTGTTTATCATATCGCAACAAAAATGAGAAATGAGGTAGCAAACGTGGTAGGGCATGGGAATAGTAAAATTGCCCTGTTTATGGATGAATGTACAACACTCAGTCAGCTGCCATCACTGACAGTGTACCTGAAGACAAGGCTTCCAGATATGGGTTAGCCAACAAACATTTTATTGGGAAGTATCGAATTGCGAGTTGTTGCTACTGTAGATAGTGCATTGATGACTCTTGTTGCAGTTTGAATTGGTTGGTCTGCTGTAATGGTGGGAAAGAATAAGGGCGTAATTACTTTAATAAAGCAACAGTTTCATAATGTTTTGTTCTTGCATTGTGGTCACTCACAGGCTAGAGTTTTACATAGGTAATGTTATGAGTCAGGATTTCCAATTATATGTAAACCACAGAAAACCATTCCTTGATAAATTGCATGCACTTTACCACCAGTTACCTGAAATTCCAGGGAATTGAAAGTTTATGCAGAGGAACTTGAAACCATACTCCTAAAACTGGAAGGATTATAGATACAAGATGGTTTGTTTATAGCTTTACAGCAGTCTCGGCTGTGTGAAATATTTTGAAGTTTCAGTGGGACATTTCAAAAATGCCAAATATGATCCCAAAAGGGACAAACTGAACATACCCGGTATGGACGACTCATTGAACACATTACCAATGCCAACTTTATATCTGTAACGATTGTAAAAAACCGGGTAACTGGCAATGCACTTCCTAACCTTATTTTCCTTAAGACTGGTAACGCCTCTCAGCCACGTACGGATATGCAGTCCATCAGAACAATTGGATGCCGTTATGCATCACTAGACCAAGCGCCAAAAGTTGGTTGCGAGATAATCGCGTTTAAATTTGGTTCTATGTGTAAATTCGATAGAACATAATTTTGCTAAATATGGTATTACTGGTGTTGTACGATAATAGATTGTACCTTCTCACCGAATTTGAACATTTTTATACTCGCACTACATAGATTTTCTTGAAGAAATGGCGCTTAGTCTACTGATGCAATTTCAGGTTTTCCTCAAGTGCGAATAATGTATCACGATGCTACACCAATAACCGCTAACTGTTGAGTATATACTGAGTAAAACTTCAAAAAATATAACGTGGCGGCAGCCATGATTAAAAACTGAATCACCTACTGTCTGAAAAGGCCCGATAAGTGCTTGATCTACCGCGAGCCGCGCCACAAGTCCGGTACATTATTCAAGTTTTAGATGGAGATATTCTAGAAGAGAAGCTATTCTCTAAAGTCGTTGCTATAACGACTTACTGATTTGAGGAATTTCAACTTATCTGAGTCAAATAAAAATGGTAAGACATGAGCCATTGTAGTCTATACAATTTTTGAATGGATTTTCCTTCACGATAGGCCTATTATATTCTGAGAGTACAGTATTGACGTGATATTTTTAAGCCTATGGGTAAGTTTTCATCTGCTTGAGACAGAAAATGTGATTAGAGATATTTTCTCCCATAGATACACACAAATCACTGGACAGGTAATAAGATTGTTGCTCTCAGTTCATTCAATCTGGAAATCAGGATCTCCATTAAATCCATCTACGTCATCCACGATGTCAGAATCTGCTTGAAGATTCTGGTAAAATTGTTTGGCATCTGCAGGTATTAGGTGCATCAGCGAACCAAAGTATCTTAGTTTGGCTCCAGAGATAGGTTTTCCTTTTGGCCACAGAGGTATTAATGCCTGGTGAAAGGGAACTCTACTTTCCCGTGGTCGTCCCTGTCTTGACTTATTTAGATTTACTTCCTGAGATTCACAATCAAATTCTAGAGAATGATTCTCAGACGCAACCTTCTTAGCAAGCTGCATTAGTAGCATTGTCCTTCTCCTTACTTTTGGAAGTACTTGATACATCGCTGAATTTCGTCACTTGATAAACCACTCAATGTATCACCACGTAAAAATGTCAGCACTATCGAAAACGCGGGCTCCCTCGCTGTCATCCGCGCGCAATGTGAGGGATGTGGCGCTTGGTCCAATGATGCAAACTGGAACGTCGCATAGTCTACTGATGCAATTTACATTTTTACTGATTCCCGCTTTGTCGCTTAGGTTTTCTGTTTACTAACAACTAACGGCTTCTTGTAATGCAGTGGGGATTTTTTTATAAATAGTTCAAGCCTTCCTCTACAAGATGGCGCTAAAATCTCAATTTTCGTCAAATGGCGCTTAGTCTACTGATGCATAACGGCATCCAATTGTAGTTGTGTTCATTTCCATATGCTTATGTGTACAGGAATATGAACCTTACATACCTTGTAGCATAGGCCTGCTGCAGAAATGTGTGCATGAGTCCCTCCTACAGTATAATGCATGTGGTTGAGAGGCGTGACCAGTCTTAAGGAAAATAATGGTTAGGAACTACATTGTCAGTTACCCGGTTTTTCACAATAGTTACAGATATTAGACCTTGCATTGCTCTTCAGGATTTCGCACACTTATTGTCGACTTGCAAGCTCGAGATATTACAATTTGTTTGGCCCTTAAGGAGATACGCCAGCAAATTATGGTGTTTTCTGAAATAAAGACAAAATACGGTCCGTAATACATTGAAAACTTGGAAGCAGAAGCACTGTTAATGTTTAAAGGCGTGAATTTCGAAAATGGAGTAGAAATTAAAGGGAATCATATTGAATGCTGTGAAGTTCTCTGAGTGCCTGGGCAAGCGCATGGAGAACCGCTTTTGAACATTAGATGACAATTAAATCCTAGAATTGTCTACAGTTTTAGACACTAACACTTGGTCGCAAAGTCTTGATGTAACTTCTGGAGAAGCAAGAAGAAGAAACTTGTTTAAACGATTTAAGCACCAAGCAAGACAAATCTTAACAGATTTTCGTGAATATCTTGCTGAAAAGAAATGCCCAATGTCTCTCCTGCCCCTTCTTAACACCATGAGCAACATCCCAGTTTTGACAAGTGGATGTGAAAGATGCTTCTCACAAATGAAGTTCATCATGACTCCAACAAGAGCATCGTTGCTTCTGAATACAGTAGCAAATCTTATGTCCATCAAGTTGGCTGGCCCTCCACTAAGAATTTTCAAACCCGTGGATTACGCGAATTCATGGTTCCTAAAAGGAAGACATCTGGCGAACTACACGAAAAGCAAGGAGTGGAAGCGTGAATATGGCAGTGATCAGCCTACTTTATCAGTGTAGAATTTAGTGTAAGCAGATCAGAAAAATGAGACACTACCACAGTGCTAATATTTATGTGTTCACTTAATTTAAAAATGAAAGAATGATTAGTAATACTCAGTGCTGTTGCCACCTTGACACGTTCACCACAAATAAATCAACATTGCCATAAAAATGTCAGCCCAAAAAGTGATAACCAGACTCTGCATAATTGCCGAAAATTGTAAGATCGTGATGGTTTATGGAATTCAACTGAGAGTATCCCATTAAAGTTGTTTAGAACAAAAGCACTGGTTACAACACACAAGGAACGGCAACTGCCGTTTGTAAGGTAGCACTCGCGGAGCTTTTAGAGAAACTAATTTGTTGATGAAATTAATCCCTTAACTTGTGTTAATTTAACTCTAATATCTTCAGCAACACGTTGCAGTTGTTGCACGTCGTAGCACGGGGTACAATTTTGTACTTTTCAACTGTCTCTAGAGTCATTGAAAGACATTAGTAACTAAATATGTTATTATATGCAGAGTACCTTTGAACGGCACATGATGTAACTGAGGCAAATTTCAGGACAGGAAGTTTTGCTGGAGTAATGTCCTCGGGCACATCATCTCCATTTAAAATTCGGCACACGCTGTGATATATTGAATGACCAGAATTTGAATTCAACACGTATAGTAATTTACTCAATACACCTGCACCAGATTCCACACGCGTAGCGCTTGGTTTTCCAGTAGCTTACTGCATATCAGCAATACAATCTTGCAGTGCAGCCTTGATGTTTCTAGACGTTTGATGCGTTCTGGAATCCAGATAAAATTACCACTGACGTAGGCAATTTTGAAGACCCCTTTGGAGTCACTAAAGGAAATTTGTGATTCAGAAATAGATACAAAACTTTTAGAATCAAAAGTAACTAGAATCTAGATGCTCACTATAGAAGTTAACTGTTTCTATATATGTTCACCACTTCGTTAACACTTGTTAGGAGACAGTGGTATTTCTGGCAATTGCCGTTTGTAAGATAGAACACGTTCTTGGCTTTTTGAAAGAAATGTTTGTGCTGAAAGTAGTCTATCCACTTGTACAACGTAGCTGTATTGTCTTCGGTAAGACGTTACTTTTCGTGAGACAACTACGTAAAATGGATCATGTTGGGATAAAACACTTTCAGGACATTTGCAGTTTTAAGCATTTATACTCCAGCATCAGAATTTATCACAAATATAATTTTCTCTTACATCTCAGTCCGCCAAATAGCTTTTAACTCATAATTCAGAGATCCCGCATTAGTTGGTTGAGTGATTTGTATATTCTAGCTCTTTACAGTAAAGAAAGTGGCTTTGAGGCTCTGACAGGTTCTAACTTCCCCACCACAAGATTTGCAATAAATCTAACCTTAGCAACCGTTGTTTCACCAACAGCAACGCATATTAAAGCATTTCCTATATACTGTTTTATGCTGTACATAGCTTCGTCATAACAGACTATAAGTAAATTATTGTGTATAGTGTTGATTAGTAAGGAACATGTTGCTTGAAATATTTTTTACTGAAAATATGTAAATTCAAGCACTTGAAGTTTATAACACGGAATATTGTATGAAATCATCGCACTGCATAAATTCTTGCAGAAAGGGTTACTTGAAGGTGAAGGCTGCATCAGAGTTAAAATTATTTGTTTCTTCTGTGTGCCTAATTGTTGGCTTTTCTACGCAGAGCACTTCGTGCATATAGTTCAAGCAGGAGTTTCTTGAAAAATGCTGTTTGTCTGTTGCGTGCTTGACATATCACACTACCTTGCCATCAGTTGTAGAGATCTCGTCAACTGCAATCCATGATATTAACTTTGAAACAAGTGAGGATGCAATCGGTGCCATATTGACTAAAGAGAAAACTGATGTTCTTGAATTTCGTTCTTCAACTCTTTAAGAATAGATTCGGAAATTCCCGAGTAACAAGGAAGTCACAGAAATACTTCTGTAGGCTTAAATATGCAAGTGGCTAGTTTAAAATCAATTAACTCTAATCAGGATGAAATATGTAAGGACAGACACATACACTATAGAATTAAAGTGCTTTCTGCAGCTACTTGAATCCTTTGGAAAACCTATCTCAAAGATAAGTTAGTGGACTATAAACGTGTGGCTTTTCTTAATCAATTTTTTCCATTTATTGGTGTGTTTTTAAACTCCGATGTATTAGGTTTTAGTATATCTCACATTTTTGTAAATTCTCTAATTCTCGCCATGTGAATAGCGCGTGCCAATACGGCAACCAAGTATTCCATATGACGCAAACTCGCCTAGGTTTTTCTGTCGCTTTGTGCACGCCGCCGCATTTTGTTTGTGAAACTGATCAATTTCTTATATACATTCCTTCTGAAAAATAGGTCCTATATCGGCGTCTTCTTGTTTGTGAGTCACTCCCAATGAAATCACCGATCTGGTCAAGGACCGTGAACATGGATTGGAATATCACTGGGTTCTACCATTGAAATGGCCTATATATTCTGTTTGATCATTGCTCGTCTTTTTGAAGATTCTCTAACTCTCGCTAAGTGAATAGTGCACGCATATAGGGTGACTATATAATATTCCACATGACGTAAACTCTCCTGGAGCTTTCTGTCACTTTGTGCCCGCTCGCCGCAATTCGTTCGTAAAATTAACCATTTTTTTACTGCAAATAGGCCCTACATGCATCCTGTATTATATCGACAGGTGCAAGTTCCTTTGTCTATTTCCCAGTAACTCTCAGTGAACATGAAATGGATTGGAAATACACTGAGTTCTATTACTGAAATTGGAATAGCGAAATATTTATTAGAATATACCGACAAGGACACAACACAATAAACTAAGGGAGAGGAAGATGTAACCGACCAGGGGTCAAAAAATCGAAATTTTTAAATATATGTTTTCCGTATGTATGATCCTATATATACTGTGTAAAAGTTTCAAGCTCATTAAAAGTTTTTTTTTAAATAATCGCATGCATATAGCCACACCCCATTTTATGTAATTCAATAATCTTATATTTATTATATTCTACTCACTGGTCATAAAATTATTTTTCTCTATGGAACATCTCCATAGATGGGTTCTCTTTGGAATATGATATGTAGTTTTGGCACTAGGTAGCAGTGTGTTTTGTTTTGGAATCTGCCATGCTACAGATGTGTTGATATTTAGGCCTACATGAGTTTTGTTGAACTGTGATCTGCGTTCTGCAGTTGTGGAGTAATTATTAAATATGCCAATAGTCAAATCCTGTTTAAGAAACAGAAATTCAGGGACAATGTTCATACCGTGCCAGGAAGTTAATTCAGCCATAAGAACTATCATCTCAAGAACATAACCTATTAACTTCATTTACAACCCTCGCTCTGACTTTCATGGCCAGGTACAAGTTGAAAGTGAACAATTTTCTACCTCTAGATATAGACTGGTTGATCTGAAATTCTCGTCGCAGGCTATTAGTGCTTCATGTTTGTGTGTGAAATGTAAGAATTCAATGTGTCTCAGTGTTGTAGAAGAGAAAAGAGTAGATTTAGCTTGTGAACTGACAATTTTGTGTGAATTGTGCACTAACAGGTCAACATCTGAGACATTTTCAAAGATATCCTCTGGTATTTATGACTGTAATTACAGATTTACTTATGGTATGAGATGTATAGAGAAAGGTGGGGAAGCTTGTAATATATTTTGTGGTGTGATGAATATGCCAACACCCACTGCAAGGTTTGATAAAATAAACAAACACGTTTTTAAAGATGTCAGTTATGTGGCCAAGGAGCATGGAAGTGTCTGTGAAGCAAGTTGTACAAGACAGAGAAATTGAACTGCAGGTGTTGGAGGAGAAAACTGAGGTTTCAACAGATCTCTGTATTTCAGTCGATTGTTCATGGATGAAGCGTGGGCACACTTCTCTCTATGGAGTGTCATCCATAATCAGCATTTACTCAGGGAAAGTTATAGATGTTGAGACAATGTCTGAGTGTTCTGCTAGGAAGAAACTAGAAAATACTGAATTAGAGAATGAATGGCAAGAAAAACACTCTCATGTTTGCTACAAAAATTACAGTGGATCAAGTGGTGGTATTGAGCCAGCTTCTGTAGTAAAAATGTTCTGTCGCTCACAAAATATGTATGGTGTTAGATACACTTACTAACTAGGTGATAGTGATTCTAAATCTTTTAAATCGGTAGTTGACAGTAAACCATATGGCTGTGAGTGACCAAGTTAGAATGTGTGGGTCATGTTCAGAAACGTGTTGGAACCAGGCTGCGTCGTTCACGGAAGGAAAGTAAAGGCCACAAATTAGAAAATGGGAAACCGCTTGGTGGGAGAAGGAGACTTACCCAGAAAGAAATTGATTGTTTTCAGGTTTATTATCGAAAGACAATTACAGAAAACATCAGCTGTGTTGATGCTATCAAAACTGCTGTTTGGGCCACCTTTTTTCACCAAATATCCACTGTCAAAAATCCAGTGCACAATCTATGTCCCAAGGAAGGGTGGTGCAAGTACAACAGAGACAGCCATACCTACAAGCACAATAATTCACTTCTAGTGGCTGTGATGCTAGCCATCAAGCCCATATTTAGGTCTCCTGCTGGCCCAGAACTCCTGAAACGTTGTTTGTATGGCAAAACTCAGAACAATAGTGAGAGATTTTAAAATCTGGTTTAGTTGAGATGCCCAAAAGAGACACTTTGTGGTTTGAAGGTGTAGAATATAACAGTGCGTGACTTTGTTCTGTATTTTAATGAAGAGAACAGAGGTAGAATTGAAGTCCTAAAAAGGGTTGGAATGGATCCTGGTGTTTTCACTACACACTCTCTCCAAGAAATTGACCAGTTAAGGATTGAAAAGGCTGAAGAATAACAAACTCATCTGGAAAACAGAGCAAAATGGAGAAAAGTTCCAGAAGGAGAGCACAAGAAGATGAAGATCAGGGTTATCATTGTGGTATCTTTTTCCTTCGGCTCCATTGATGTTGAAATCAGATGCCCTGGGCCATCTGCGATCTAGATTTCGCTGCTACATCCTCCCGGTCTCTGGGATGCTGTGGGGCAGATCAGGGTCCATTCTCCCTCATCTCAGGTTACTCAGATGTGAGTAACAGTACATTACCTACTTTCAAGTGTTGTTTTCTTGACTTCAGTATTCCCACCGCAAAGGTACAATTTCTCAGGAACCCCATGAACTAATGTACTGAAATTTTCAGACACTGTTTATTGAGTGACTACACATATTTATGAAGAATTGTGCTTTTATCTAATCATCAGTACAACCTGCAAGCATTTACATTGATTTTTTTACTATCGTTTACAACTCTCTAAATTCAAATTACCATTAAAATGTCATATATAGGCCTATAAACGAGTAAATATTCAACCCAATTACTATTGTAGTTTTGTTTTAAAGTGTATCTAAACAAGGTGATGTAACACATATTTAAACTGACTGTACTGGTGCCATTTTTATAACTGAGATTGTTTTTGTTTGTTGTATAATAGCCCAATCGCTTATAATTAACTCTGCACAGTTTTGGCTTTCTATGTCTTATATTGTGAACTCAGTGAACTTCTAAATCCAGAAATGCATTCTCGGTTACATCCACCAAAGTCCATCCAGATGGAAAATACCTTTGGACAGACCTAGATCAACTCCTAGACTCCTCTTTTGATTTATGCACAGATGTTTCTCCATCATAACCCTCTATTGTCATAGTAGTTTAACCTTGTATTGGTACATAGTAGTATTTTACAAAACATTTCCTTGTTTCATTGTATTTTAGAACAATGATGATAATAGGAAAATAACATTAAATAACTCATATAAAAATAGAATAATTCTAATGCCAGTTTTAATTTAAATATTTATTAATGGTAATTAATATTAATTTCCAAAATTAAAATTAACATTTGTTTTGCTAATTTGCTTTACGTCGCACCGACACAGATAGGTCTTATGGCAACGATGGGACAGGAAAGGGCTAGGAGTGGGAAGGAAGCGGCCGTGGCCTTAATTAAGGAACAGCCTTGCCTGGTGTGAAAGTGGGAAACCACGGAAAACCATCTTCAGGGCTGCCGACAGTGGGGTTCGAACCACCTATCTCCCGAATACTGGATACTGGCCGCACTTAAGCGACTGCAGCTATCGAGCTCGGTAAATTAACAATGTACTAATTAAAATGAATTAATTGAATGTGCTTTACTGACATTTATTTAAATGCCTCGAATACATCCTTTGTCGATTGATTACATCTTCCGAAATATACAGTGTAAAATAGCACAAATATACAGTAGTTCAGTTGAATAATTACTCAGTGTATTATTGACGCTAGGAATCCAGTCGCCCAGCTGAGCCGTTAAGAAAGCATTGGATGCTGTGAATAATGAATTATGAACTACAAAACATTGCATTAGAATCGTTCCGCAGGTACTTGTGGAACAGAACACTGTTCACGTAAATGGATATGAAAGTATGAAACTGAATGTTGTTTGCGGTGTTCGCCCAGGTAACTTTCTTAAGAACCTTGTTTTTCCTTGACGATATAAATTATACTTTTTCTATAAAAACTTAGAGAAATATAATTCTTCTTGCTGAAGATATATATATATATATATATATATATATGTGTGTGTGTGTGTGTGTGTGTGTGTGTGTGTTTTACACAGGAAACAACATCGAAGAAACTACTGCAAGTATCAAAATTGTATTCATTTCGTCTATACGTGTTTATGCATAAATGAGCTCGCATTAAGTATAACGAAATAAATCGGTTTTCAACATCTTCCATAAAACAGATTTCAAAATTACTCTTTATGGTAGTATCTTAATTAATAACATTTTTATACAGAGAGAGAGAATTGCGTTCACAAGATTTCTAGAACTGATCATAGACCAAACCTTCAGGAACGGAACATCTTCAGTTTGCCTTAAAATAATGCAGAAGTAACTGGATTATTGCGTAGACTTAGAAGAGCATTACTATTCACTACTTTAATGTCACTTTACCACGGTATCGAATCCCACTAGACCTAAATGTGTTTCACTTGGTCTTGTAATAATAAATAGAGTTTGAAAACGTCGAACACTAAACAAAAGAAAGCTATTCGTTCTATTTATTAACTACATCCATTACCATCTAGTACAGAAATAATCAACGCATCTAAAATATACCCTTTGGAGGAAGTTGTTAACTATTCATCCGCCATTTTCATGTGCAAGGTAATAAACAATTTATGTCATAGCAATTTCAGTGTAAAAATTGAATTCATATGTGCGATACTAGGCAAAAATCTATTTTATATTATTCACAACCCAAGTCAAGTACAGAAAGTGTCATGTATATATTGAGTAAAAAATCTTACAACATTCCTGAATTTTCAGACTAATTAACAGTCTCATTGCTTTTAAGGCAAATACAAAATAACTTTTTTTGGATGCCTACTTTGCAGATAAACAACGTACATGAACCAGCACTGAAAATGAATTACTATTGCATTACTGTCATTATTAGTCTGTATTTCATGTTTATCTTTTGTTCTATAATGTACGTGTGAACTGAAGAGAAAACCGTAAATAATGAGCTACTTGTGAGCTTATAGCTCTTCGGGGATCCTCATTGGTAAATAAATAAATAAATAAATAAATAAATAAATAAATAAATAAATAAATAAATAAATAAATTAATTAATTAATTAATTAATATTCCCAATGGAGGAATCATTCAGCTTTGAATAACTTACGGTAAGTGATGATCACGCTTGTCTCTTTTCTTCCAAATTTGTTAAATTCGATTAAGGTTTTGACTTTGAAGTAATCAATCCCAGATATTCATTAGTTTTCTGAATATACTGGTTTCTCTAGCTGGAAGTGCTGAATTATCAAATTTAAAGTGCATTTCACATTTGAACATGATAATTTACGGACTACCACGATAAATGTAGAGGTTTGATCAGTTTTTGAGCAAACCGGTGGTTTCCGTGAAGATAGTTTAGTATTTACATCTAGAGCAACTAAGTGTTATTTCAGCGTGGAAACGTAGAGTTTCGGCCATAGTATGGTTTTTCATATCCCCTGTCGACGTTTCAGGAAAAAAACAACAAATCGTTGGCTTATTTCTAAAACCTCGTATATTAGAATGCACTTCCTTCCCATTATATTCCTTAAGACTGATCACGCCTCCAGCCACGTATTTATATACGTCCATCAGAACTTTTTTCGCAGTGTTCTTTTTCGTATGATACCCTGTAATGAAAAATGGACCTTACCAAACCGTACTGTATGGATGTTGTTTTCGTGGCGAATTTAAGCACTCCTGCAGTTTAATGTATTTAAGGTTCATTTTCCTTTACACACCAGCATAGAAAAATGAACACAACGAAAATTGTTTTGATGGTCTGTATATTCATATGTGGCTGGGAGGCGTGACCAGTCTCAAGGAATAAAGTGGATAGGAAGTGCATTGGGAGATACGAGGTTTTAGAAGTAAGCCATCGAAATTACCAGTGAATTCTTCTATCTGGGATGCAAGCAATGTAGGATAGCTAGCTGTTTTCACTTCCATTACGAACAGTAAAGGTTAACAATTAATTACATATAGCCTACTAATATGAGATGTCTACCACAATATCAAGTTCTTCCACTGCTACTCAGCGGTGTGTAACTCGTGACTATAGGTGTATCAGTCAAGATCTCTATCAGACGATCTGTTACACAAGTTTATGAGGACATTATTTTATTGCATGCCATATAATTTATTTTTTACTATAGTCAAGAGTTTCACATTTCTTCACAACATATCTTCATTATTTTTGCCATATGTGGCCATGTCATCCGAAACCTAATTCTGAATTTCAGTTACCCTGCCTGCACACAATCTTCATTCATGCCATTATGTCTTTATAGATAGTAGTGTAACTTTTGCAGTGATTTTAGCATTCTTGAGGAATAGCGTTGTTCCTCATAACATGTAAACTCTTTGATAGAAGACTGATTCCCGTATAACAGCTTTAAGTTTATTTTAAATTTTTCCTAAGTATTTGGAACTCTCCTCATATTTTATATATTGACCTTCAGTTTCAGCTGTCTGTCTCACTTCTCCCTCTCCTTTCGCCACCATCTCTTTTCATACTTCACACACATCAATTATAATTCGTCGTTTTACAAACTTTCATTTACGGCATCAGTTTGTTCTTGGGGTCCTTCACTTACCCTTACCTAATATCACAATTCGTGTAGCATCATTAGATCCTTGCGCTGCATTTTATATAACTCATCACAATTCTAAACATTGAAGCTGGTCAGACATCTACTAAATTCAAGGCGCCTAAATACGAGTTTAGACTATAGATTCCAGCATTGATATACAGTGAGAAATGAACTTTATATGTAAATATAAGATTTGATTATTATTCAGTTGACCTTGTGAATTGAATCCGTACATAGTTAAAATACAACAAAATTATTCTAATTTATTCAGTTGTATTACAATCTGTATTAAACATATTAAATTAATACAATGTAATGAAACTAACATATCTCGGTAGGAAAGTAACAATTAAATATCTGCTCTATATGCAATAAAATTGTAAATATGATTATAGGACATTAGTGAACTTCAGTGAATATACCTTAACTAAATTAAAATAATCGATATAGCCATTTGAAAAATGAGCTCTCTAAATAATGGGAGTGGCATGATGGATAAATTACACTACTGATACGAGTGATCACGGTTCAAATCCCGGATAATGTGTTAAAGACCTCTATTATGAATCATTCTCAGTGGTTTGGATTCCACGTAAAACAGGACGTCTCGTGTCTATGATTCCAACGTCAACCTCCATGAGATCAGTATCACATACACGAACAAGCAGGTTTCAAAATTGTTCACAATTCTTCTTACAACCAAATAAAGTGTATAGTGTTTATGATGCTGCTGATAATATAAAATTCAAGTAGTCCTCCTGCATACATTGACACCCCCATTCCCAACTTGTTGTTATAACAAAGGTTTGACTTATACTGACTGTGCTTTCAAACGATCACCATCAAATATGGTATGTCCGACACGAATTCTACATGCTTGTTGAAGTCAACACACTCCCAGTCGTTTTATTTGTAGAATACAGGTATAATTTGCAAGTTAATACTGATGGTATTTCATTGATTGATGATACGTGTGATTATAAACTATTTCCTAAAATTTGGTGTAATGGTACCGTAGATCAGTACTTCAATTTACAGGCAATTCGTCATAAGACATATGTTTAACGTACAGGCATTAGTGAATAATTAATATCCTGAAATCATACTCCTGTGTTCTTTTTTTAAACACTGCAAATGTCCAAGCAGGATCGTTGGTCTTTTAGAAGACACTTGCTAGGGAACGGTAGTGAGGTGATCAAGATGAGGTTGTCGAGTGGTTTGTGGAGTGGTTTGTGGGCAGAGTAGAGACGGGGGGCGATTTGTAGGTTGACCGCACGCTTCCATGTTACTACTACGAGAACAACAGCGCTTTAATTAAATTAATCCGCGTGTTAATGTAACAAAATCTGCTATCCAATACATTTCCTTCAATATAACCACAAATGCAGGTAAAGCGGATGATGAGCATGTAATTCTTTCTACTCGAGGGACCAAATATCATGCGACTTATAGCGTATAGTGAGATAATATTAAAACTACCTTACCAATGTTTACAGGAATCAAGGGTCCTCTACGTGAACTGAGAATACGGGGTCGTCCGTTGCAGTAGAATTAACTTTCCTTTAATAAACACGCCCCTGAACAGAACTTATTTCCTGGCAGGTCTTCCTGTATGAATCAGTAAACTCATGTACGCGACTATTGTACCACCTATAAGTAGAACTGAGCGGCTTTGATCGTAAATCGCTTTTAAATTTCTCTGAGACTATATAATTTGTTTAAGAAGTGGTCTAACGTAATTGCCTACGTTACGTTAAGCGTATTAGTTTGTTTTAAAGGTATATCTTTAAGAACAATGGAAATATGAAAAATTCAGTACTGTTACAAGTATACAGTATGTTAATACACCTACATAAGGAATTGTTATTCGTATATCGGTATATCCAAGAGGATGTATTGTTTATTTTCCGTAATTTGTGGGATCTCAAGGTGTCTTTCCGATGGGAGAATGGTCAAAAAATGCATTTGTATCACTCTTATTACGTCTTAAATTTTCTGTATTATAAAACGACAAAAGATGCAAACATTCTAGGAACGTCCTTCACAAGGAAATAAAATTGCACATATCAAACATAGAAATGCATAATAGAAGTATGTTTTGAAGGCTTTTGTGTCGAGCATGCCATTGTATTCCTTACAGATCAGGCACTCTGCTCAACTTCGGTTAAGAGAGCATATTAAATAAAATCAAATTCTAATGTGAATTAGCTCAGGCCTGCAAGTGTTATGAAAGCGAAGATGGTCAATAACTTTTGAAATGTGGTGTTACAGAAGATTAGGCGGCTAGATAGAATTACTACTGACTCTATTTGATGAGGAGAACGATTTGAACAGAAGAAGAGACCGACTGACATACAACTTGAGAGAGTCATGGTTTGTCTAGTTAATTCTTGAGATATACTGCAAGTGTTGCCCAAGGCATGAATTTGTAGATGTAGGATGCAGCAGTTAAGTAGAAATGAAAACGATAGCACAACATTGGGTGCCATGGACAGCTGCTTGAAACTAGTCGATAGACCGATGATTCAAACAACAACATTGAGGATTATTTATTCTATCCAATCTGATCTTCAAGTGTAGTCACTTTTTATTTCATTTCCCTGCGAATACTAGGCCTACTTGTGACCTATTCATTTGATTTATTGACGCTGGAATGATTGTTACGACACGATTTTGTTCCGGTTGTAAATGCCTAATTGGTGCCTAACGTCGCAATTTTATTTTGAATATCAGATTTAACTTTATCACAGTTTCCTAGGCATTCCGGACTGGTCATTTCTTAACTAAGTTACTAAAATATGGACACTGTTTCTCCCCACCCATACATTTTTCCCTCACAGTTGATCTGATTGAACGATTTCATTTCGAACATACTATTTACATATAATCAGTTTGTTTGCATGTGTTCACTATGTGGTAAGCAGAATGAAAAAGTATAACTCAAGAAAGTGATTCTCTACACCCCTCCGTGTCACTCCACTGGAAGTGCCACTTGTCACCGTATGAGTGCGATGTACAGTAGTTTACATTATTGTACTTCTTTCATACTTGAGCCTCAATTCTTCACCACAGGAGTGCGCTCACAGCAGATAGATTCCCGCGACGTTCGAGTGGCTGTAGGACTAGCTTCCATGAAGTCACGATGAAGACATCCGTATTTCAACGAGCAGCATCAGTAGCGTCACATAGAAATGCTTGCAATATATGTTGACTTTGAATAACAAATACACGTATAAAACAAACCAACACAATCTTCTGGCACAGATAAATAGTGGATGCTTCACTTAATAATGATATGAGGTAACTAAGGGCCAAGTAAATAGGACTTCGGCTTAACAGCGACTAACATTAGCTACACTTGCAACTCTACATTCGGGAGGCGGAGGGACTTATCACTACCGTCTGCTGTCTAGAGAATTGTTCTCCTTGGTTTTCCATTCTCCCGCATGATGGTGACTGCCGGGATAGCTCCTAGTATAGGCTAAGGCCTTCCTCGTACACCCCCTTTTACAGCTCCAAATCTCCCTGGCATGGGAGTCCTCCTATGAGGCTCATCGTACCCCTTCAGAGTACAAAATTAAAACAATTTTAGTAGTCTTGGGTTATAAAGTTACATGTTTCAGGATTTCTTTCTATATTAAAGAGCCTCGTGCAGTAGTCGAGATGATCGTAAAGAAGAAAACCTTCATTTTTCAAGAGTGACGTTTTCACATTGTCCAGAGTACGAAAGTAAGTTCCCTGTTACGGTACGTTTGCAATGAGATGGGATGTACATAAGCTGAAGGAAAGAGAGTGAGTGAATGCTTCATGGAAATATGTTGCACAATAATTGGACCTACAATAGTGAAATATAGTAGTAAGACAGGGATGAAATGGCTTCATATAGTAGTAAAACTAGTATGGAATGTCAGTAAGGTGCCTTCTGATTGGACGAAAGCAGTAATTGCGCCAATCTATAAGCAAGAAAAAAGGAAGGATTGCAACATCTATTGAGGTATTTCATTGATCTGTATGCCAGGCAAGGTGTTCACTGGCATTTTGAACGGGATGATGTGTTTGGTGCTTCAGAGTAAGTTGGATGAAACGCAGTGTCGTTTTAGACCACACAGGGGCCGTGAGGATCAAATTTTCAGTATGTACCATGTAAATTAAAAATGATAGGAGGGGAGTCGACAGTTATGTTTATTATTCGTAAATCTAGAGAAGGCTTATGGCAGAGTTCCAAGGGAAAAGATTAGCCATACTGGATATAATGGGATTAAGGGTAGTTTAACATCAATCATGAGATTTATGTTGAAATATTTTTTTTTGCTAGTGGCTTTACGTCGCACCGACACAGATAGGTCTTATCGCGACGATGGGATAGGAAAGGCCTAGGAGTTGTAAGGAAGCGGCCGTGGCCTTAATTAAGGTACAGCCCCAGCATTTACCTGGTGTGAAAATGGGAAACCACAGAAATCCATCTTGAGGGCTGCCGACTGTGGGATTCGAAACCACTCTCTCGCGGATGCAAGCTCACAGCCGCGCGCCTCTAATCGCATGTTGAAAATTGGGCCACATTGAGAAGTGATGGTAGATGTGTTCATGGTTGAAGATACTTGTAGGGGTTGTTCGTAGTTTACATGGATCATCTACTGAAAGGTATACAGTTGCAGGGAGGGATTCAGTTAGGTTGAAATGTAGTGTGCCCTACAATGAAAGCAGCCTTGCCTGTGCTGACGACTTAGTCTATCGCAGACTGTGCTCAATGCCTGCAAATTTAATATTTTGGAACATAAAATATGTGCAATGAGTGTAATATGAGAATTAGTGTTTTCAAAACTAAAGTGATGTCAGTAGGGAAGAAACCTAACAGAATTGAATGTCAAGTTGGCAATACAGAACTGGAACAGATAGATCATTTCAATTATTTATTATGCGTGTTCTCCTAGGAAGTTTAGTACCAGTAATTGAAATTGAAGTCAATGTGCATGAAAGCTAATACAGTGAGCTCGCACTTACGATCTAAGGTATTCTGTAAGGAAGAGGACAGCTCCCAAACGAAAGTATCTTTACACTGGTCTGTTTATACGGGATGTGAAGTTGCGTGGACTCAGGATACCTTATTCATAAGTTAGAAGTGACAGAGATAAAAGTTGCGAGAATGATCGCTGGTACAAACCGGTCTGAACAATAGCAGAGGGTACCCGGTATGAGGAGATAATGGCTAAGTTAGCGGTGAACTCGAATGATGAATCTGTACGCATATACCCGGATTGGGAGGTAGGGTCACGTGAGGCGAATCGAGGAGGAAAATTTACTTAGGAGAGTAATGGACTTGGTCATGCAGGGTAAGAGACGTAGAGGGTGACGAAGACGACGATGGTTAGGCACAGTTTTTAATTAAACAGGTATGGGAAAGAAAGAGGTCGCAGGGCTAATTAAAATAGGGAATTGCGGAGAATCCTATCCGGTAGGTGAATATATAGACTTCACCTTTAACGACCTATTTTCTTGGCACTTGTATTACTTCACTCTAAGATGCCTAAAATTACTACTACTCGACCTCACTTGAATATCAGGTGTACGTAAGAGAGCACTACGTTGTTGATTAAGGTTTTATTTTTGTTATGAATTTTACATCTCACCGACAGAGATCTTATGGCGACGATGGGATAGGACAGAGCTAGGACTGGGAAGGAAGCGACCGTGGCCTTAACTGAGGTACTGCCCCAACTTTTTTCTGGTGTGAAAATGGGAAGCCACGGAAAGCCATCTTCAGCACTACCTACAGTAAAGTTCGATTCCACTATTTCCTGAATGCAACCTCACAGTTACTAGGCTCAAATTGCGTAGCAGCTCGCTTGGTTGACAAAGGCATATATTGAGTCCAAATGGTAGTGTACTGCACCAAACGCAGTGTTGCTCATGAATGAGGTTTGACTACCTATTTCAATTGTGCAATCAGATTTTGTATGCAAATCGATTAATCCGTTACAGCGATCATGCAGTCAAGTACAAGGGTATCATGCAGTCTTTAAACCACTACGATTGATATGAATAGTGTGAATAAAGCGTAATTTAGACCTACTTGCAACGCATTAGTTCATTACAAACGCATTTTTCCGCTGTTCCAGAACTGATTTTCCATAGTTTTGTCGTCGACTTGAGATAACTATCAATACGATACATAACATATATTGTACTGTTCTCTCCCTTCCAGTTCTAAAGACAGTCCATTACAAATAAACATATTGAAGTGATCACCATGACCGTACAAAAGGCTACTGAATTTACTCGCCGATATTGGATGTGAGCAAACATAGGGATGTTGTGGACGAATCGAGTGTTACAGTACTCTCCTATGATAGGAATATTTATACAGGTGTAGGCCTCAGAGCTAGTAAATAATAGAGAATTTTGTAAGCACTTACTTACTTCATAGAGACTTGTAGTCTGAACGCTGAAAAACAAATGGTACATAATTAAAGTACGAGTCTGATATTTTCTCTCACACAACAGTACACGGATTTGGCTCTTGCCTGTAACTTGAGTTTTGTTTGAAAGGGTGAAATCCCTGACTACTATTTCTCAGGTGGCTCTAAAAGAAGCAAACGATGTTCCCCGTTATTATACAACCTGTGATCGTGAACAATGAGGTATACAGTCGACAAGATTTACGGTAATAATAATCGCATCGCCTGAGCTACCTTGTGCAGACATTCCAATTTGATGCCATCTGGCTCTCTGCTCGTCAATTTCGACGCACCGTTTTACTCTAAGCCTACTAAATGGCAGACCGAGTAAACCGAAACTCTCTTGGGAGTCTAAGGTTGAGATTTTATGAATTTTGTCAGGTAAACACCAAATGTGTCACCAGAGATCTTTTACATGCCGACATCGTACGACATGGAGTGTCGAATGGACTTTTTACCCCCTTCGGAAATCCGACTAGCTCCGCCGGGCTTGAACCCGCTATCTTGGCATCCGGCGGCCGACACTCTATCACTGATCCACAGAGGAAGCTCAGACTTTTGGCGAATCTCGGGAACAGACCCTCCTCTCGTTCAGTGCTATAGAATTCCATTTAAACTATACCACTCCCATAGAATTAGAAGAAAAGGGATCAACAATATTGTTTCCTGATCCACATAAGCTTTCAAGATAAAAATTGTTTCTGATGTAGGAGTACGATTTTCATGATAGGCACCTCAAATAATCACCATACATTTAGGTGTGTTCTATATAGGTATGGAACACTTCACGAGCCTATCATGCAAAAAGAAGATGAAACCCCTCAAATACCAGAAATTAGACTTATTTGATTGTTCCTTCGGGAATACTTCGTAAAAGTGGGTATACCAGGTGAATCGGCTGCCCCTACGAATAATGATTTATGCAACCCCCACACTGCCATCATTTGTCCTTCCTGTATACAGCGTAAACACAGTAAAACGTTCATGTTCGTATTTACTACCTGCACAAATATCCGAAGCTCTTATGCCATGATATTTTTAAATAATAAAAACCACGAATGCGCTCTAAAAATGATCTGATATGTAAATGAAACATGTGTGGAACAGCAAGTGTTCATTACGACCGTGCTAAAACTGTCACATGTTTTCCGGGAGAAACGCAATGTTATGATGATGAATTAGTAGAACATGACAAATCAATAACTTGTTTTAAAGTAGTTTGAATTTTTGTGAATACAAATTTAACTACCCTCTTTGTCGCTTTTTATGTGTATAAATAGTGCCAAATTTCACTTAAATATTAGTTTTAATATTTTAATTCAGTGGTGATGTATGTGCATTAGACGAATCGAATGCGTACAAATATACCGGGCTAGTTGGCCGTGTGGTTAGGGGCGCTCAGCTTTGAGCTTGTATGTGGGCGATAGTGGGTTCGAATCCCACTGCCGGTAGCCCTGAAAATGGTTTTCCCTGTTTCCCTTTTTCACACCAGGCAAATGGTGGGGCTGTAACCATCATTAAGGTCACGGCTGCCTTCTTCTCACTCCTAGGCCTTTCCTATCACAATGTCGGCATAAGACTTGCCTTGTGTCGGTGTAGCGTAAAACAAATTAAAAAAAAAGAATGAATATATATCTAGCTGTAAAAGATCTCAGTCCAGAGAAAATGGGATGAGTTTTATAAGCATTAAGCTGCACTCAATTTCCAGAGATCTCTGTGGGTAACAGATCTCTGAATTGTTTACAGAGGATTAATATTTTCATGTGAAAATGAAAACTATGTTCGGCCTCATTACAGGCTATATCTATCTTCCTTCCGCACCACAACCTTATTTTCTGGTGACATATGAGAGACAAACATAAAATATCGATTCTACCTCAGCTGAATACACGACTGAATTTGATTACCCAGAGTCATTGCTCATAGATAGCAGTAAGGGGAGGATATAATGCAAAATTTGAAGGTGAGAACGACAATAGGCCTATATCATTATTATTAATGAGTTCCAGCAAATTTCTTCGTGATTATGTCTAAGATATTGTCATAAAGTTGGTATATCTTAGTTATTAGAGTGAAACAGATAACTACAACTCTGCACGTAATAATAATACGGTAGTTCCCAAATGAAATCCGAACTAAGTGCATTCGTACTGCTCGGAAGATCCGCCTAAAGTATTTCACTGCTCCCAAGCCTTTAAATTACAAAGGAACTTGTGTCGTTTCTAAGTGGCTGGCTGTGAGCCGAACTCTCTTCCTTTCTTCCGGTCTGCCTGCGTCTGCATTAACCCCCTCCTCCCTCCAGCTAGTTTTCTCTCCTACTTGCTACCTCTATCAGACCGACCAGCAATCGCAAACTTGGCTAACTTCTCTATGGCATTAATCGATTCAGTTTGCCGACAAGCAATGTACTTAATGCAAAACAAACTCGCCGTAATATACTGAATAGTTAACTTACCTTAAGTGGCAAAGGTAGTGTCGTTCAGTGATTGAATAATGTACTCTGTAGTTCGGGAAATAAAGACCTATTTGCAGGGTGAACTTAAAAACAAGCACATTACCGTACAGTCCGCCTCTGTGGTGTAGTGGTTAGTGTGATTAGCTGCCACCCCCGGAGGCAAGGGTTTGATTACCGGCTCTGCCACGAAATTTGAAAAGTGGTACGAGGGCTGGAACGGGGTCCACTCAGCCCCGGGAGGTCAAATGAGTAGAGAGAGGTTCGATTCCCTCCTCAGCCATCCTCGAAGTGGTTTTGCGTTGTTTCCCACTTCTCCTCCAGGCAAATGCCTGGATGGTACCTAACTTAAGGCCACGGCCGCTTCCTTCCCTCTTCCTTGTCTACCCCTTCCAGTCTTCCCATCCTCTCACAAGGCCCCTGTTCAGCATAGCAGGTGAGGCCGCCTGGGCGAGGTACCGGCCCCCTCCCCAGTTGTATCCCAGACCCAAAGTCTCAAGCTCCAGAACACTGCCCTTGAGGCGGTAGAGGTAGGATCCCTGGCTGAGTCCGAGGGAAGAACCAACCCTGGAGGGAAAACGGACTAAGAAAGAAAGAAGAAACATTACCGTACAGAAAATAAGCTCAGAAAACAGTTAGTAAATTTTGTAATTGGGCATTTGTTCTGCCTCATGGCAGGCTTGTACAATTTAGACCTTGAAACTTATAAGATCGTTAGGCTTCGTACGTGAGGTCATGGAGTGTCATTCCTCACACGTGCTGTTTAGCGTTGACATGATTTACTCCATTTACCACATGCGACTGACTGTTCGTTTGACAACACCTGCTGCATCCGATCACCTTTGTTTAATACATAATGCTTAGGTAATGCCTTAATCAGCATTTAGGAACCTTCGATATTTCATATGTTGGACCTTCCATCCACGTATATAATGGCTTCACTTCATCAATATGAAGCAGATCCACAGAAAATGTTGACGATTATACACGATACTCACAGATGAGTTTCCCGGCAATTCTGCGAGGACCATAAAACATAAATTGATAGAGGCTTCAGAACCTTATTACTCAGTAAAGGTCATCATCGGACCTACTCATCCTTTAGGCCAGGGTTGTTGTGCATCCCGGAGTTTCCGGATTACAGTCATCTGTCGCGGTGTCCAGGAAATATAGATTTCTCGGATTTATTCAACATTGAAAGTATGTGCCGATTTTGGTTTCCTGCAACGGGATATCATAAAAGATGACCATGTCTTTGTGCACATGTCTGTTGTATAACTACTATCTATCGATATTTCCTCAGATGATAACGATATTTTGACAGTTTAAAGGTAAGTAGGCACCGATTTTAAGAACATTTATTGAGATTAAAGTAGATGTATCGCTCTTTTGACTTAGTTGAATTCGTTCTCCCTCTTCTCAGGATTAATGCTTCGATCGAATGTGTACATTCGCTCATGAATTATTTTGGGAACGACGAAAGGAGATTAACACCTTAATTTTTTTGAAATATGATCATGAGTTATATTTTACTGCATGTTTCTAAAACAGGGCTTCTCGAGGTGCATGCGCCGTGCACTGCACGGCGCAAGGTGCAGGAGACAACTTCACAAGTTTGACCAGAGTGCAAACCCCCACTCCACTTCCCCTACACCTGTCTCACCTGTTCGGCCTGCCTTCGCCTTCTCCACCTTCCCCGCTGATCCTCCCCTCACTGCGAAATGTTTATGTGCGGTGAGCGGTGACACTGTTGTATGGGACAATGTTACCGGTGTTAAAACACGCTTCTTTCAATTTGGTTTAAGCAGACAATTTATCTTATCCAGCTCTTCTTTTCCTTTATCTTTGCAATTATACCAGTTATGCCTGGAACAAGGGACTGGCTGACAGCAATTTGAGATCCTTCTTTAAATTACAATCAGAAATAGGCCTACTCGCACGCAATCTAGTTTTCGTACAAGTCAAAGCAGGAAAAAATACATTTCACATATGCATGTGGAACCAAACATAGAAATAATCTTAGCTGCTTCTCGATGCAGCTTAGGAAAATCTTCCTTTGTACTGGAAAACAGATATTTTTTATTAACATATTATCACATAATTATTGCCCCACGGATTAAGCATTTGGCTTTACCGTCACGACTGACAATGAAATACCAAAGTTCCCAGTTCGACTGAAATGGACCTTCGGAAGTCTTTGCTTTCTTCAAAACAGGTTGCTCCATTATTATGTTGTTGTCTTGCGCTTGTCTATTTCACTGATAAATAAGCCGTCTCTCACCGAGCACTTCGTCGCTCTTAGCGCACTACACCATCCGAGTCAAGCCGAGTTGAGCCGGGTCGGACCGATGCACTGTGCACGTAGTCTCTGCACCTCGATTTGCACCCGTGATATTTTGAGCGTTGGAGAGGCCCTGTTCTAGAGGATTAAAAGAAATACTAGAATAAATCCATATTTGTAGTAATTAATTCTAAACCAAAGTGGTGAAAGAAAGATCGGCCTCTCTTCACTACAGCCAAAAAAATGTTTTTCCTTGCGCGCTGCATTACTGTTAACTACTGTTATTGTTAATAAATCATTAACGTTATTTCTAATATAAGTAGGATACAGGATACCCATCAGTTTCATTTACACGTATTTTACAATCTTGTTCTTAAAAGTATTATTTTTAGATACCCCGAATTTTAACTGCTTTAATATAGCAACCCAAATTTAGGCTCATATCTGTAGAGCGGAATTTCGAAAGCCAACAACATATACGACAAACAGCGCTACTGTCCTCGCTCTATGCCCGGATAATGAGCTATGAGTCTTGTGTCGTATTAAATCCCGCTTTGAACCCATAGAGTTTAGGCTTTCTCAAGGTTACTCTCAGAGCACTAAATTCAGCTCAGTATCAGATGCGCAATGAATCACCGGTGGGTTCCGACAGGGAGGCTATAGAGCGTCAACTTACTAATGACCGGCTTGTCTTCAGTCTCCCTACAGTTTATAATTGTGTCTTATCGGAAGATTGTATAATCTCAGCGAAGAATTCGTTGTAATTTTTTCCTATGTGTTGATGTAAAATCCCACTCCAAACCCAATCACGCCTGTACTTTAAAAATAATAATGTTAAAATTTTTAGTCCCTCTAACTAATTGTACGAATGAGAAAGTTGCTGAGATGTCATACTTACGTACTGGTAAATCTACCACCACAAGGCTAACGAATCTGACTACCTTCAAATATGGCTGGACCAAGCAGGGAACGAACCCATCAGCAGGGGCAGAGAAAGCAAGCGCTCTAACGTCTGAGCCACTCAGCCAGGCTCTGGAGTCTCAAACAGAGGCTAATAAGCCTCGATTACGAAGGTCATGAGAGTTTCTACTGATTTCATCGAAGGCTACACTTCAAACCCTGTCATGGATGCGTGTATTTACGCTTGAATGTATACGTGCATGTGTAACAGTTTTTATCGTAATTCGTGCCATGTTTCAAGACTGAAAATTTACCTTCCGTGATCATTTTATAATTCATAAAGGCTTTCAGCCATCAGCATCAGATTTTGCGCCCGATCTCATACCAATACAGCTACGGTGGTCTACTCCTTTCCTCTGTTGACCATGATTTCAGCTATAGCCCTGGAGGTACAAGGCTGTCGGTTCCCGTCCTACTGGCATCCGCTTGGCAATTTTGGCTCTGTACTTAAACTCTCTTTGGCATGTTTTGTATGTACTCGACACGACCTCTTCTATCTTAATCTGTTTATCCTCAAGGGTTGGTTTCTCCCTCGGACTCAGCGAGGGAGCCTACCTCTACCGCCTAAAGGGCAGTGTCCTGGAGCTTGAGACTTTGGGTTATGGGATACAACTGTGGAGAAGGACCAGAAGCTCGCCCAGGTAGCCTCACGTGCTGTGCTGAATAGGGGCCTTGTGAGGGGTTGGTACGACTGGAAGGGATAGACAAGGAAGAGGGAAGGAAGCGGCCGTAGCCTTAAGTTAGGTACCATCTCGGCATTTGCCTGGAGGAGAAGTGGGAAACCACGGAAATCCACTTCGAGGATGGCTGAGGAGGGAATTGACTGGACGGACATGACATAGAAGCTGAAATATCTCGTAATCCTTATGCAGTATACCAAGTGGCCCTCTAGCGCCATAATTTCTACTTATAAATGCCCCACATGCATTAAACATGAATAGGATGTCTAATAATTTATTTTCCCAGACGTACTACTGTCTGCAGGCAGGCTACTTCAGAATACAAAGACATAACAAGCGGAAGGTCGCACGCTGCATGTGACTCAGCGCTGCCCGTCTAATGCGCCCCTTTGCGTTAGTAAGCCTCATTTCCTAACGCATGTTAGTCTGGTACAGCAGTACTAATGTTGCTATCAACATTGACTAGTGAGTTCAGCAAAGACGAATACATAAATATGGAGAATCTGGTCGGAATGCCCCCGAAGCTCGCAGACGGTACGCGCAGGAGTTAACAAATAGACGTCTGCCTTTTATACACGTATTTTGCCTAACAGAGCAGCAACTGAGAGCTAATGGATCGTTTTAGGCATATACCAACACAGATCGACCCATCTGCGATAATGCTGACGTTGCACAGAATGTACTGCAGTATTTTGAATGAGATCCTTGAACTTGAACTTCACCTTAAGATCATGAAAGAGAGACATTGACACACATATAAGGTGCACATACATCAGCATCTCTATGGAGACGATTTAGATCGCAGAGTAACATACTATCGAAGAATGGTCGCTGCATTACTGCAAGATTCACACTTGACCAGGAATACTCTGAGGAGCGATGAACGTTACTTTTCAAATGATTCCACCGCGAACACAATCTCCTTTATTGGGCTCAAGCATACTCTCATCGGGTTCCAGCATACTCTTTTTGGATTCTAGCACATGCAACTACCGTGCGGGTTAATGTGTGATGAGGTATTCCGGCAGACCATCGTTGGGTCTGTTTTGATAGCCCCTAGGCTTGCAGTCGTCTACGTCTCAGCATGTGGCTTTCCCGATGACGGAGTGATCATCTCAGCTGGTGTAAATGCCATTTTAATATTATTTGCAATTTATTAGAGCTAGAATATATGTAGATGTGTGTCTGGACGATTTTTATCGACCCAGCGTTCAAGGGAAATCACCTAGAATCTAATCCTGGGATGACCAAGAGTGGGTATAATACTTGGAGAACAGAAAACATTACTTCTCTCAGAGATGGAAAAGGGACACAATAATTTCTGATAATTATAATGTAAGAACCTATGTCTCAACAGCAGGCTATTAAGTACCACGGGCAGCCAAAATGACTGTGTCCCAGACAGTTGGTCAACGGATACGGAAGGGTCACATGGTCAACTTGAAGACATCTTCAGGTATATTTCTTTGCTTTATCACGTTCCACTCTAGAACTAACATCCCTCGACCGGCCGCGAAATAAACTCGGGGCCTTTGCATAAGTGGTAGGTGTGCTGCCGCGGGGGTGGATTAGAAGCTCACAGGCTATTGGTAAATGCGATACAAATACATTATTTTTAGAAAACAAAAACAGTTTGCTGGTATGTAGGCCACTTATAGGATGTGTACTGAAGTGAAGAACTGCATGGAGAGCTTAAAACAATAGCATCACTTTGTTATACTCCAATGCAGCTGAAGAAAAATTTTATAATATAATACTGTTTTACATCCGTTCTCACTGCCAATGATATTTAAGGCACGTTGGAAGTTAAATATTTTCCAAATATATTTGTAACAAACAAACCAAACAAACCCTTTGGCACTACAGCTCTTGAAGGGCGTTGACGTACCAAGCAATCGCTGCTCAACCCAAAGGGCTGCGAGTTACGAGGTGTCGTGTGGTCAGTACGACGAATCCTCTCGGCCATTATTCTTGGCTTTCTGGACCGGGGCCGCTATCTCACCGACAGATAGCTCCTCAATTCTAATCACGTAGGTTTAGTGGACCTCGAACCAGCCCTCAGGTCCAGGTAAAAATCCCTGACCTGGCCGGGAGTCGAGCCCGGGGCCTCCAGGTAAGAGGCAGGCACGCTACCCCTACACCACGGGGCCGGCCATATATTTGTAACGCCCTTAAATGTTATCAAACTCATCCACAATCGATCACCCATATTTTTGGAACAAAAGGTCATTGCCTAATTGACTGTACCACTGAAGCTTATAGACAGAAGCAAGCATGCTTAATGAGAGAAAAATCATATATTAAAAGCATGTGTACTTTTATGTAGTTTATCTTTGTCGATGACGAAATACGTGTAGGAGAAATTTGATGTAGCATTGGCAACTCGCAGTCACGTTCTCTTCAGATTATTCTTTTAAATTATGAACTGGAAAAGGCAGATAAGAATTCAACAGCTGTCACTCCAGTTTTCATAGATTTTTGAGATTGTAAATCTGATTTTAACTACCATTAGTCACGACCATTAGCCACGTCACAATATAGCATACTACTCACTCCTCATTTCGATAATTCCATTAGAGAGGTAAACCAAATCACAATTCACTGACTGACCCTTATCAGTCTCTAGTCGCCGGTATCGAAATCAACTGGTGACCATTTGAACTAATATGCTTCAATTAAAGATTGTGATCACCATTGTTATAGTTATTAGCCTAATGGAGTTATGGACTAATAGAGAAAGGTAGGGGAGCTCTGTGTATGACCTCCCTCCCCCTTATGCAATCTGTGTCAAATGCAGTTTAGTACTCGTGAAATCAATAAGTCATTACTGCGGTTGTGGTGGTATTGATATGGAGGGGAATCTGACGTCATTGCTAGTGGTTCATAGTTAGTTCGATTAACAGTCTCGTAGTACTAAAACGATGAAAAGGCTAAAAACACATGATGATTAAGTAAAGAATGGGATGAGATGGATTTGTTAGATTCGGTATTAGAAAACACGAGTCCCGCGGCGCATGCCCGAAAGAATTAGAATTTCTGTCCAGTTTAGGCCAAAACAAAGAGTTCATAGAGGAAGGTGAATGCCCTTTCATAGGAGTAGTTTCATATGTATCATCATTTTAAACAGACTGGAAGGCTGGAATATTGCTTTATGGATCAAGGTAGCATTTTCCAGTTCCAATCCTATTAATTAATATATTCAATGGTCAATAATGTATTGGCACCAAAGCCACACATAAAACCATTGCCAACGATGTAAAATTATCAACTGCTCATAACAGGGGCTCACAAAAATGGTAATGTTCAAAGACGTAAGAATTACCCTACATCTTATATAAAGATACTGAAAAGTTGTCATTTTTAGACGATAAAACCTAAGTTGATAGAATTTTCACGCTCAAGCTTAAGTGTTGACCGATTTTAGGAACGGTATTTGAATTCACAAGTACAAGGTTTATGTGAACCTGAACCATGACAGTTTATTCCGAAATTGCACTTCAACTTTCAATTTTTCACACTATTCCCAGTTGTTAGTGGGGTGGCCGGTACGATCTATATGTGAACATGGTCTAATAATTCTGCCGGAAACCCTTCCTGACACCAACCCCTTTTGAACATTTATTCAAACAGTACATATATTTCCACTAGCAAGATACCCGTGCTTAGCTACGGTATTATAATTAAATTTATAATTGAAAGCTTAACGTTTAAATATAATCCGCCGAAATTCGCGATCTAACTCGTTTTCTGAGAGAATCCCCAAAATTCGTGATCTGACTCGTTTTCTGAGAGATTACGGCAAAGTTCCTCCCATTTTTCAATCTTTCATTCCAGCAATCAATTTTGTACTTCACGGGCTAGGTCGAGATATTCCACCCGGCCAGTTGGGTCCCTAAATCTTTGCCATCTTTTCTTATAAGCATTTTAATATGGATCAAATCCTTGAGGAGATCCGGCGTGGTGTCGTCTCGGGTGCCTTGACGGTACTAAACCCGCTGCCGGACTGCAATCGTAGTCATTACCCGGCCAGGACCCCTTTCCAGCGCAGTCCGCACATTTTGACGACGGACGGTCCAGACATTATTATTATTATTATTATTATTATTATTATTATTATTATTATTATTATTGATGGTCTGGAACCCACAGCAAGATGCAAGACCGCTACTTGGCGGTAAATTACATCTGATGCCATTGTCATTGCTGACAATGTGACCAGCACCATCGTCGCGCGTAGGCAAGTGCGCGAGATTTCTGGCGACACGAATGATACTTCCGTAAATTACTGACCTTATTATAGAGGTGAACAATTGCACGGTCAATATCATTCATATCGTTTATTTCAAATGTGTTTAAATTTTTATTTATATGCCAGGAGAATCTACTGTAATCTAACTTTATGTACTCCAAAGGAAAAAATGGTTCTTGGAAAAGAAACCAGGAAAGATGAAAAATGATCAGTTTATGATCAGAATAAGTATATTATGAACAGTAAAATCAATTGGTCTCAACTCCTTTTTCACCCCACTGCCGTTAAGTTCATTTACCCCCGCCCCCCCCCCCAAGAAAGAAAGGAGGCGTGCTTCCTTTTAAAGGAGATTCCGAATACCAATGTTCTTATCTGTTAACTTCAGTTCTGAGATATAAGTATCCCCATAAAAATTATTCAATTTTTTCACGTCCTTTCACACTCCCCCCCCTCCCTATGTGAATTTCCCATTAATATACTTGTCTCTTTAATAGTAAAGAATCTTCTAAATACCAATTATCACGACTCTAACAGTTTTGAGATATGTGTCTACATAAAAGGAATTCAACTCCTTTCACCCCCGCCTATCACAATAATTTCGCCCAAAAAAGCTGTTTTCTTTGTTTTTAAAGGAGATCCAAATATCAATTTTTATGTCTGTAACAACTTTAGTTCTTATTAGATGTAAGTATCCTCATACAATTAATTCAATTAATTTTTCAATTTTTCACCTCCCCCACCCCTACATTAGATTTCCGAGAATACGTGTTTTTAATTTTAAAACAGTTTCCAAATACCAAATTTCACATCTGCAAAATCTTTCGATTTTGAGATAATAGTGTCCTCATACAAATAATACAATTAAGTTTTCAATTTCTCTCCTCCCTTTAGGTGGATTTCCGAAAACAAAAAAATACGCATTCCTTTATTTTTAAAGGAAATTCCAAATACCAAATTTCACGTCTGTAACATCTTCAGATTTTGAGTTATCAGTATCCTAATTAAAAGAATTCAACCCCATTTTCAGTCACTAATACCCTCCACCCAAGTGGTTTTTCAGAAAATAAAAAATTACACGTTTCTTTATTTTCAATACAGATAAAAATACTATTTTTCACTTCGGTAACATGTTAATTTTTTGAGATATACTGTATAAATGCTCATTTTAAAATTTCACCCCCTTTTCAGTTCCCCTTATGTGGAGTTTCCAAAAACAAATCACCTATGTTTCTTTACTTTTACAGGAGATTCCAAATACCAATTTTTACGTCTGTAACATTTTACGTTTCTGAGATATACTGTAAACATAGCCTTTGTAAAAATTCACCCCAATTTGTCACTCCTGTTTAACCCCCATTAATTAGATTTTCCAAAAACAAAAACATAAGTGTTTCTTTATTTTCAAAGGAGATCCAAATTCTAATTTTCAGGTCTGTAATATCATCTGTTTCTGAGATATAAGTATCCTCACTTAAGGCATTCAACCCCTTTTTCACACTTTTTCACACCGCCTATTGGGATTCTCCGAAAACAAAAAAATATATGTTTCTTTACATTTAAAGGAGATTCTAAATACCAATTTTTACATCTGTACACTTTACAAGTTTTGAGATATATATACACTCATTTTAAAAATTCATCACCCTTTTCAACCCCCCCCCCCCCATTAATTGGTTTTCCAAACACAAATGATTTATGTTACTTTATTTTTAAAAGAAATCCCAAATACCAATTTTCAGGCCCGTAATATCTTCAGTTTCTGAGGTATAAGTATCCTCATTAAAGGCATTCAACCCATTTTTCACCCCTTTTCACCCCTCCTATTGGGATTTTCCGAAAACAAAAAACACGAGTTTCTTTATTTTTAATGAAGATTCAAAATTCCAATTTTTACATCTGTAAACTTTCAAAGTTTTTAGATATAGATACACTCATTTTAAAATTTCACCCCCCTTTTCACCCCCTTAGCGACGGAATATCCAAAAATTATCTCTTAGCGAGCACATACATGTTAATATGTATGTATCCCCAAAATTTCATTTCTTTATATCCAGTAGGTTTGGCTCGGCGGTGATGAATCAAGTCAGTCAGTCAGTCAGGACAAGTTATTTTATATATATAGATCATGGTCGATATTGTAGACTGCTTTGATTAAATGAACTCCTAGATCCCGAACCAGAGGAATTAACCAGAACCAAACGAGGCTGAAATTACTACATCGGCCGGAAAACGAACCTGGCCCTCTCTAATCCGACGATCCCTTCTCCAACTACTCCATCAAGATAGTCAAATAGACAGGAATTGCACTGATTCTAATCTATTCTATCTATTAAACATATCTCGCAGGCTTATTTTCATTCAGTCCTTTAAATTACCTGTCGTATATTTTAAACTGCATTGAGGCAATACACGGACGTTAGGTCTAACAATGATGCGAGTATATCAGCCGGAAATAATGGCTTTGATTCCCACACAAACTTCCTCCCTATTTGTGATTTTAATTGGGAACTATGAATGTGTTGAATGACTTCCCCTTCACTCCGAAACGAACAGATGGGAATTGGCCAAATTACTGAATGTCACGTACGACCTGAAAAAGAGTGAAATCCAATTTTACAGGGTAAGTAGTGGTTGTTGATTTGAATACCAGATGACGAAATTCACACAACGAAAGAATTGAACTATGTGCCCGACAATGGATTCTACATAGCTTTACGAAGGGGTTCATTTCAATCTGGAACTAGGAGCCATTTCTACAGTCGACATGTTTATTTGACCAATCGTTGGAAGTTATGTTCAGCTCCATTTGTAGCGCGCCCAGTAGAGAAGAAATAAATTGATGGATATTATTGATAATGCCTTTGCTGGCAGGACCTAGTGTTTACAGTGCACTATGTCTTCTGGTATAGGCAAGAGCAATTTTGTTACTTTCATAGATCTGTCTCTGTCTTACCCTTGGCTTTGACAATATGAAAGTGACTGAAGTATGAGCGATGCTAGTAATGCCATTCATTATGCAGCCAGTCCCTGCTATAAATGGTGTGAAAATGTTGCTCATAGGGTCGGTTCGTGTATGCATTTCAGTGGGTTTGGCAGACTGATATGTAATAGCAACTCTGGCTCGGTGAGGAAAGCAATGGGAAACTACCTCACTCCTCATTTCCCTAGTACGCCTCTTCAGTGATGCCTAGGCCATCTATGACAGCTGATGGCAGAGGTGTTGAGGATCCCACCAGCGGCATCGCTGACGGACTTAACATGCATATTATTGATAACTCTAGGACTTCAAGAAAATATATTCAATTTGAGAGGTAAAATTAAAATAAACATATAACTTTTAACGCGATTTAACGTGTGACCTTGTCCGGTCCCGCGGTGTAGTGGGCAATGCGTCCGTCTGTCAACCGGTGGCCCCGGGTTCGATTCCCGGCTGGGTCAGGGATTTTTAATTGTAAATGATTAATATCTCTGGCCTGGGGACTGGGTGTTTGTGTCGTCCTCAATGTTCTTTTCCTCACATTCAACACTCTACACTTCCTCCATTCCAATTACACACAGGTTCATATCACATGGTGCAAGTAGGGGAAAAAGATCTCTATAGGTCGACGCGCCGAGTAAATGGCATTGTAAACAAACAAAAAAACGCGTGACCTTACTTTATTTGAACGAGACTTCTGTCACAGCTCTGCTGGTGATTAGCAAGTAATTGAGTCATGGAATGAAGGTTGGCTTAATAAATCAAGGTTTTTCAGGAAAGCAATGTTTGTTTGTCCGCGACGGAGTTCTTCCTACAAACCACAAGCAATCGTTATCGTTATCGTTAATGCTTCATTGTAAGGTTCCTCCGTGCATTTCCATGGCTCCCTCACATTGCTCTCATGGTAATTTGATAACTAAATGTCAAGTCATGTCCTTGACATTGTCAAGAAGTAATTGCGGATAGCACCATCAATTTGTGCATCAATAGGCCTATAGCCATTTGTCCTTGTTATTCTTAGAATATTGAATAACTAACATTAATCTCAGGAGCTGTTTAGCCGAGGTGGTAAAGGCTGCTTAGCCGAGGTGGTGAAGGCGTGCTTGTTTCTTTCGGAATGACGTGAGGAAGCTGAGAAATTTAAGAAACGATATCTTGATTCCTAGAAGGGCTCATGGCCCCAAGGCTCGCCGAGCCTACACAAATATGAATACCAGATTCATTTTTGGAGATAAAGGTGACCAGGCTATCCCACTTTAGGCCGACGTTACGGATAGTAGAAATCTTTAATTTTCTCTCCTCCAATGGCCTTCATGGCCTGTAACCAGATCTCTTTGCTTTTCATATCACTAACAATCGTACGTTCCAGAAATGGCTATATCCTCCTGTTCTACTGAGAGTTATTTTCACTCAGAATCAACAAACACAGGAGACGATACCAGTCGCATTTACTAACGAACGCTAGGAATTGCATAAAACATTCCTGCATACAGTATCCGTTGTTAAGCTAGGAACTCTCGTCAACAGTCGCACGTTCTTAAAGTGTGTAAAATCTCCCCAATGACACTTCTAGCTACAATACTTCTGTGTGTATTGGTAATACATGAGACTAAGGTAGGGTAGAAAGTAAAATCGGCCGCTGAAATTGGTGTCCACCTGACATTTGCGAATAGTTGAAGTGGGAAAATGACGAGAAATCTGGGCTAGCCGTTACCTGAAGCCGAATTTACCAAATTTTTAAACTCACCATGTGGAGAGACTTTCGTGATCGCAGTGTGAAATGTATGAAACATTCATCGGAAATGTGCAGTACTTAAAGCTTTAAGCCAGCTCATCAAGAGATCTCATTTGTTCATTTCTGGATGCCTTGAAATGACGAACCCATGTCTGTCACCTGTCCTCATCGGACTTAGTACCGGGTGAGTTGGTCGTGCGATTAGGGGCGCGCAGCTGTGAGCTTCCGTCCGGCAGATAGTGGGTTCGAATCCCACTGTCGGCAGCCCTGAAAATTGTTTTCAGTGTTTACCCATTTTCACACGAGGCAAATGCTGGGGCTGTACCTTAATTAAGGCCACGGCCGCTTTTTCCCCACTCCCAGGCCTTTCCTATCCCATCGTCGCCATAAGACCTATCTGTGTCGGTGCGACGTAAAGCCACTAGCAAAATTTGAGTAACACGCCGGTAGTTTCACCTCACCAGTTGAAATTCGTTCTACGCGCGTGAACTTACGAGTAAGATATAAACTATGTCCGCAGTCCACGTTGTGAAAATGACGACTGTCTGTAACTTTGTGCGGGCCATGATTTCACCGGGGGAGTGTCAGTCGAATAAACGGTTCTGTATTCGCGCAACCGCGATGTGTGTGCTTATTAGAAATTCCCAGTGATATTTGGTCTAACAGTGAATCATAATGTAACACCAGTGTAACATAGGGTGGTTTGTGTGTGTGTGTGTGTGTGTGTGTGTGTGTGTGTGTGTGTGTGTGTGTGTGTGAAATATTGTTGTGCTTTGAACGTAAACAAATCAAATTTTCTCAGTTTCACATAGTGTTGATATTCAAAACAATGTCAACCTTACTTCTGTCTATGAGGTGTTTGCCTCGAGGAAGACTGGAAGTCAGCTTGGCCATGGAAGCAGTTTTGACGTTCTAAGATGTGAGATAACCAGTCGTCCGAATGATACTTTGAAATGAAGGGGAAACATAAATTCTGTGAATACTTTATTGTAGAGATTAGAATATGTAAAATTTTAATTTATGTCCAGTTTTGATGCCGTGTTCATTTATAATTTTTGTAGTTATTAGAGATATTGTGCCAAAATATCATAGGTGAATTTATATCAATGAGTTTTCTAGTGCGAGTCCTCGGCTTTGACTAGTAAGTGTATGCCCGTTATAGTACGTCGCAGTGCGCATAGAAATCATTAAAAAAAGTAAACATTCCATTCTTAAACTCAGAGAATAGTACTGTGTCAGGATGGGTAGACAATGAACGTATCTAATTTAAATATTATTGTGGAAAGAGTTTAAATAAATTGCTGTAAATAACATGGATATTTCAATCCAACCGAAAGAATTAAGTAGGGTTATCGGAGTATTACCTGCGTGTAAAAGTAGGCCTAAAATCTTAGGTATGTTCTCCTCATTATCGCAAGCAAAGAAAATTGTTTTATGATTTTTCATGAGGTGTTTTGTGTGTCTCGTTGTCTTACAAGTGATGTTATAGTGTGTAGAAGTCATGATACAGTTTGTTTACTAGGTACCTACGTGCAAGGTTTGTCAGTATTCATTGCATGGGTAAACTGGATACCGGAGTTTTTCAGCGACCGAATTAATGTTACTGAGGCTAGGTAACGTATTAGAGATATTCAAGGATACAATTTTGCTATTGGAGCTGTGCCAACGTTTGTTAAGCATATTTCCAGTCCTAACTTTTTGGTAGATAATTATATTCCCATATGTTCGTACTACTTGTTTGTTTGTCCAACCCTTGTCCCGTTCCCCTACGGGGTCGGGTATGAGGTGAGATGAATTTGTCGTGGCGGATTTTTATGACCGGATGCCCTTCCTGACGTCAACCTCATCAGAGGAGTTAATGAGAGATGAAATGAATGACGTGATATATGATAGTAGGGAGAGGGTGAAACCCGGTGCCGGCACATAGCCTACTCCTGTCGAATAGCACCAAGGGGTCTGCTCAAGGCTTAACGTCCCCATCCGACGGACGAATCACCATCAACAGCGTCATATGCCCTCACTCCATATGAGCACTGCGGAGAGGTTTGGAATTTAATCCAGGCTTTTGGCACGCAATCTAGTGATTAGAAATTGTATACCACCACCTCCCCTACCCTGCCGGCCAACATTCTGATGGTGAAAATTTTTTCGACCAACGGGACTCGAACCGGCTAACCTCGGTGTTAGACCGTTTTTAGACTTCAGCGCCTTAACGATCATCCACGTACTACGACTGGAAGAATTATGAATTTATAACTATTGGATGATTGATACCTCTAACTTGTGCTGCTAGACCACTCCATGATCACTGGTTGCTTATTTTGTTTGATCTCTCAGAGAGAAATAGTTTTACTGATGAAAATACGGATATTTTCCCCTTAAACTTGTGTGATTTCGAAGGGAGGTTTGTTACTTAAATTTGATGGCAGGAGTGTTTTTCCTTTTGCTTGCTTAACGTCGCAGTAGGATTGGTTGGTCGTTGTGTAGGATGCCATCCAGATCTTGTGAATAATAATAATAATAATAATAATAATGTCCGCCTCTGTGGTGTAGTGGTTAGCGTGATTAGCTGCCACCCCCGGAGGCCCGGGTTCGATTCCCGGCTCTGCCACGAAAATTTGAAAAGTGGTACGAGGGCTGGAACGGGGTCCACTCAGCCTCGGGAGGTCAACTGAGTAGAGGTGGGTTCGATTCCCACCTCAGCCATCTTGGAAGTGGTTTTCCGTGGTTTCCCACTTCTCCTCCAGGCGAATGCCGGGATGGTACCTAACTTAAGGCCACGGCCGCTTCCTTCCCTCTTCCTTGCCTATCCCTTCCAATCTTCCCATCCCTCCACAAGGCTCCTGTTCAGCATAGCAGGTGAGGCCGCCTGGGCGAGGTACTGGTCATACTCCCCAGTTGTATCCCCCGACCACGAGTCTGAAGCTCCAGGACACTGCCCTTGAGGCGGTAGAGGTGGGATCCCTCGCTAAGTCCGAGGGAAAAACCGAACCTGGAGGGTAAACAGATGATGATGATGATGATGATGATAATAATAATAATAATAATAATAATAATAATAATAATAATACTTACTTACTTACTCCTTGACGCTACGGTCCTTGCAGAACCTTGGTCTCCGCAACAATCTTCTTCCAAAGCTCTATGTCGATTGCCTTGATCCTCCATCTCCGGACTCCCATGGTACGTAGATCAGCCTCCACCTCTTCTACCCATCGCTTTCTTGGTCTACCTCTACATCGTCTTCCACCTGGATGCCCCTCCAGCACTTTCTTAAGTTCTCTTGTAGTCTCCATTCGATGGACATGTCCTAGCCAACGCACTCTAGCAGTCTTCATCAAAGATACTATATCCTGCTCTTGGTACAGGTCTCTAAGCTCCTGATTAGATCTAATACACCATCCCAGTTCAGTTTTAACTGGCCCAAAAATCTTCCTCAATACCTTTCTTTCCCATGTCATTAATCTATATTCTTCTGTTTTATTTAATACCCAGGTCTCAGCTCCATATGTAACCACTGGTCTAATGACAGTCTTATAAATGGTCAACTTAGCTTTCCTGGATATTTGTTTATTTCTTAATGTTGGAATTAAGGCAGCATAGCATCGATTTCCTGCAGCCAGTCTAGAGTTTATTTCCTTTTCTGTTTCATTTTGTGAAGTAATCAGAGAGCCTAGATATCTAAATTCCTGCACCCCTTCAAAACACTTTTCTCTACACGTAAGTGCATTTGGAGGTTGACTAGATCTGGAACTCACTAGGAACTTAGTTTTGTTGTTATTCACTGTCAGTCCAATTTGCTGTGCTCCCCTCTCCAATTCTTCATAGGTTTCGAGAAGTGCATTCTTTGTACGAGAAATTATGGCCACATCATCTGCATATGCCAATATTTGAATTAGTCTATGATATATATTCCTTTCACGATTTGCACTGATGGTACGCACATCTGTTTCTAAAGCAATATTGAAGAGGACAGCAGACATTGGATCTCCTTGCCTCAAACCCACTTTTACATCGAAGGTTCGCGATACTTTCCCTTGTACGCATACCTTAGATTTACTTCCACTCAAAGCTGTTTTTACCAACCTAATCAGCTTCCCAGGATAACCAAAGGCTTTCATTTCGATGAGTAGTTTTCCTCTTAGCACTGAATCGTACACTTGTTTAAAATCAACGTACAGTTGATACAGTGGTATGTTATATTCATAGCACCTCTCCAGGATGATCCTCATTGTAAAGATATGATCTATTGTTGAACCGTTTGCACGAAATCCACACTGATATTCTCCAAGATCCTGCTCTGCTTTGTGTGTTAGACGCTTAGCTATTATTATGGTAAAGATCTTGTAGCCTATGTAAAGCAGAGATATCCCTCTGTAATTTTCACATTTCAATTTATTTCCCTTCTTATGAATTGGGTACACCAAAGCTGTTTCCCATTCTTCTGGTAATTTCTCTGTTCGCCAGATTTCCAGTATCAACTTATACAATGATTGTATCAATACCGTACCACCATATTTTAACAACTCAGCTGTTATTTCATCTTCTCCTGGTGACTTATTATTCTTCATCGATAAGAGGACACCTTTTACTTCTTCCAAAGTGGGTGGTTCACTATTGCATTCCTCAGATTCATCTTCCTTAGATTCACTATTTGGCAATTCTAATTCATATTCTTCATTTTGTATTTTAACTGGATTCAAAACCTCCTCAAAATATTCCGCCCATCTATCTAATATTTCCTGGGTATTTCCAAGTAGTTGCCCATCCTTATTTTGTATGCAGCTTACTCTTGGTTGAAATCCACTTTTTCTCTGCTTTACGTTTCTATAAAACTTTCTACTTCTCTTATGCTCATAATCTTGTTGCATCTCTTTTATCAGATCTTTTTCCATTTCTCTTCTCTTTTTTCTACAAAGATTCTTGGCTTCCCTTCTGCATTCCACATATGTTTGGTGAGTAATTCTTGTTGCCCGTTGCATATATATCATCCTTGCTTTATTTCTTTTCTCCAAGGCTAGCTTTACTTCCTCATCATACCAATCCTTCTTTGGCTGTTTCTTTCTTTCTCCTAGTACCTCCTGGGCTGCATTCCTGATGGCTTCTTTAATTACTCGCCATGATTCATCCACTATTACTGCATTTCTATGGTTTTTCAAACCTTCTTCAACCTCTCTTTCATACTCCTTCCTCCTTGCATCATCATTAAGTTGTTCTTGGTTAAATCCTTTCCTCCTTTCTGTTTTACCTCTGACTCTTACCGCAAGCTTTTGTTTCAAATTAGCTTTCACCAAATAGTGGTCTGAATCTATATCTGCACCTCTATAAGTACGCACATCCTGTACATCCGTTGCATGTCTTTTATCAATCAGTATGTGGTCGATTTGATTCTTGGTGTTCCCATCTGGTGCCTCCCAAGTTTCTTTATGAATTCTCTTGTGCTCAAATGTAGTGCTACTGATTACCATATCCTTTGCTGTAGCGAAGTCATTAAGCCGTAACCCATTGTTGTTACTCGCCAAATGTAAACTCTGTGCTCCTATTGTGGGTCTAAATTCTTCCTCTTGTCCCACTTTCGCATTGAAGTCCCCAATTACTATTTTAATGTCATGTCTAGGTGCCTCATCGTACTGTTTCTCTAGTTCTTCATAAAACTTATCCTTTAGTTCATTCTCCTTTTCTTCCGTAGGTGCATGTACACTTATAAGTGTATAATTGCAGAAGCGGCCCTTGATTCTCATGATACAGATTCTTTCATTTACTGCCTTGTAAGACATTAAGGTATGCTTCATTTGTTTAGATATCATAAAGATGTTATCGCTATTCCCACTGTTGATTAAAGTATAATCCTGTAAATCGAACATCTAAATTTCCCGCCATCTAATTTCTTGTAGAGCAGCAATTTCAACATTATACTTTCTTAGTTCCTCTTCTAGTTTTCTGCTTTTCCCTGGCTGGAGTAGGCTTCTCACATTCCAAGTCGCTAATACCAATCCATAACCATTTCCTCGCCTAGGTCGTTTATCAATTTTATCCGTCCGGTTTGTTCTTACTCTTTGCGGCTTCTCAACAGTTTTTTTTTTTTTAACGGGATAGAGTTGTCAACCCTATGCCCAACCCCCAACCTGGAGGACCAGGGTATCCCTTTTAGTCTGGATCATCACCTTCGACCTGTCCGGCAAGGGAGGCCCTACCAGTAGCTAAGCTACCGCCGGCATAGCTCTCAGGATCTTTTGACCACACAAGCCCCACCACCACGACAAGGTAAAGATACCATCGATGGGGAATAATAATAATAATGAGAGTGATATTTACGAGGACAACAGCAACTAACACATCGAAGGTTTTCAGCGGCGGTGAGATTTGAAAGGTCTAGGATTGAAAACGTAGAGGCCGTTGCCTTAGTTAAGGTACATTCCTAGCATTCGCCTGGTTTGAAATTGAGACACCACGGAAAACCGTCCCAAAGTCTGCCGATGGTGGGATTCGAACCCACTACCTCCCAAATGCAAGCTAAGAGCTGCTCGACCCTAACCGCACGGCCAACTCCCTCGGTGACAGGAGTGTTCTGAGCTCAGTTATTCCTTTAATTTTTTGGTATAATTCATGCTTGAGCTATTACGCCATCTGTGAGGGACCGAACTTGAGGTGGTATCCTGAACCACTCAGGTCACAGTTATATGAATGTAAAACAACTGGTGGGTTTATTTGTGTGCACTGGAACAGTGAAGGCGCAATTCATGTGCGTGGTGTATTAGAGAAAAACATGCCTGTCCTGATATCAGTTTTCTTACTATTTCCTTTTCTGTGATCGATTACTTGTGGGATTGTTGGAGTGATAGTTTCTCAATGTAGAACATAATAGTTGGGTTAGATTGCAGACCAGTAGGATTGGTTGGTCGTTGAGTAGGATGACATCCACATCTTGTGATTAATAATAATAATAATAATAATAATAATAATAATAATAATAATAATAATAATAATAATAACATTTACTAGGACAACAACATGAAATACCGGTAACGAATTAAACTGTGTGTATCCTTTAACCCCATTTGCAACATTTATTGTGCATGTGAAAGTTTTCAATTGTTTTAATTTCTTGTTTATTTTTCATTCCATCGAGGGTGCTTGGTGGTCTCTTGTGTGTTTGTTGTTCCTTTTATGGAACTGATGGTTCATTTTGATGTGTAATCTGTTTATTCAATCATTGTGACAAATCAACATACGATGTTTATAAGCGAGATGTGTATACTTAAATATTAGGTATAGGACAACAGTTATTCTAGAAACCAGTGTTTATTAGTCATTAATCGATTAACAACCTCATTCTCGTGTTCTTACTATGAAATGTATTCATGATAAATAGTTAAACATATTTGGGTGGAAACTTATTTGAATATTAATGAGGCTTCCATAGTAGTCGAACGAAGCTTTCAGGTGGTCCTGAGTTTAAGCTTCTATGCAAGCTGGGATGCAATTTCAAACGTTTGTGTAAGTCCAATGCAACATTATTGAATATAGCATGAAAGTGCTTTAAGCTCCAGCATTTATGAGCAAGTTACCTGCACTGGACGATTATTGCTACTGAATGTTAGATAATTCCACATAGAAAATATGAAAACGAAACGGTTTCACTTGTGATCCAACCTATTGCTTTGAAAAATAATTGATAATTTTGGTGTTAAACTGAGCAGACATGACCGGATTTAAGGTTGCTTGAGATAAAATTTGTTTCTTATGAAATCTAATACATGACATGGTATTCTGTGTATTTATTATGTGAAAGTTTACCATTAATTTCATTTTATTTCTTCTCCAATTTACTTTAATATATTTAATTATTTAAATTTAGCTTTTATTTCATTTCTTAAATGAATCTCATCGAGACTCATCCATTGCACACCGTACTATACGGTGAAGAATAATAGGAGCTATTTGAGGTATAAAGAGTAAGTGTTCATTTGTGCAAAACATAGCAGTTGGAGGAAGAAGTAGATGCCAAAGGGTGCAATACGTACGTACATACAACACCCCTAAATTATGACGACGCTCCCCTAAATATCTCAATACAATATTAGATACCTCAGTGATGTAGGAACCATTGTATTTTATAGTTTGAAGAGTTATTACTGAGCTAAGTTAGTTGTCTGCGTAGTTCGAACCCTGTAGCTCTAAGCCTGCATTCGGAATATGGTGGATTTGAATCCCTCTGTCAGCAGCTTTCAAGATGGTTTTCTGAGCTTTCCCACTTCCACATAAGGCAGATGCTGGGGCTGTACCTTAATGGAGGCCACAGTCACTTCCTTGGCAGTCCTAGCCCTGTCTTCCTCAGTGTTGTGAAGAAACCTGTCTGAGACGATGCGACGCAAAATCAATAGGAACAATTTTCAAATTGCCGGGCTGAGTGGCTCAGACGGTTAAGGCGCTGGCCTTCTAACCCCAACTTGGCATGTTCGATCCTGGCTCAGTCCGGTGGTATTTGAAGGTGCTCAAATACGACAGCCCCGTGTCGGTAGATTTACTGGCACGTAAAAGAACTCCTGCGGGACTAAATTCCGGCACCTCGGCGTCTCCGAAGACCTTAAAAATTAGTTAGTGGGACGTAAAACAAATAACATTATTATTTAAATTTTCAAATTATTACTCTTCTCAAATGATGTGATAATTCGGAAGCCTAAATGATCCAATATTATGCATTCATTGAAATGAAGATATTTATTTGTCGGATGTGCAGACTTAGATCTATCCTTGATTACTAATTCGAAATATAACAGCTTTTTTCCTCCTCTATTCTTATCATGAAAATTAATGTCAGGTTTCGAAATAGGTGTTATAATTGTCTGGCAGGGTGTGTGCATACTGCATGTAGTCTTTATATCGAAATAAACTATAAAGGAGACGTGGATCTTAATGTGGAAAGGAAAAGTTCAGAAAAAACTGCTTATGGTTTGAAAGCTGAAAATCACCCTGACCAGGACTGAGAGATCTTTTCTATTTTAATGGCTTAGAATACTCATCCTCGATAGACGAGATGCTGTGCAGGAATGATACAGAATGATGAATAGCTTGCGTGCTGCATGATTCTCATTATCATAGTAATGTTTTGGTAATGCCTGATAACGAAACGGTGCCATAATTTGCTATTTGAACCTACCTGTTAACCCCAAGCTACAAATAACTCACATCGTACTCGACTACGTACTCGTTTGTTTTACTGCAAGGTTAGCAATGTACATACCATCTACATTTATGCCACTTTTTATGGACATATAATGGTAAACTACTGTCATCCAAGGGGGAATTGCGAATTAAACTTAGTGACAGCGAGTATTCCTTTAAAATTTCTATATAATTTCATTGATATTTTGTCTTCTGAGAGCAAAGGTTGTCACCTAAATTAACTTTGATTGTACGAGGCATACCTGTATAAAATTGTTGTAAGCCATTCTGACACAGTAAACTACAATCCATGAAATCAGAAACCACACTGAAGGAAGCGCACAATCAGTCCTGTGTGTACCACGATGGATCTTTAATCCTAACCATATGTCAGTCATAACACCGGGTGGTGTACGCGACTACGTACTAGTATGTCTTACTGCAAGGGTAGCAATGTCTATACTATCTACATTTATGCCACTTTTCGTGGATACCTAATGGTAAATTACTGTCATCCAAGGGTTAATTGCGAATTAAGCTTAGTAATTGGGAGCATTGCTGCTTCCCTGAAAAGTGATTAATCTCGTATTTGCCACACAGTATATTGTTTTTGGAATATTTCAAAATCGACACGGTGATTCCCATCACAAATTTTCCAGGCTCCACTAAACTGACTGAAAGATTCACAAACATATTTAAATCTTCTTTTTTTTTGCTATTTGCTTTACGTCGCACCGACACAGATAGGTCTTATGGCGACGATGGGATAGGCCTAGGAGTGGGAAGGAATCAGACGTGGCCTTCATTAAGGTACAGCCCCAGAATTTGTCCGGTGTGAAAATGGGAAACGACGGAAAACCATCTTCAGGGTTGCCGAGAGGGAGGTTCGAACCCAACTATCTTCGGGATGCAAGCTCACAGCTGCCCGGCTCTAACCGCACGGCCAACTCGCCCGTTGAACAATCTTCTAGGCGTGTTTAAAATAAGCTGCATTTTATTTTCGTCAATATTCGGTACAGTACTTACGCGTAGAAGTTTATTTTTGCTTTGTAATTATTTTGTATTTACAATCTTATACTTATTTGTAGCTTTTCCATTATTGTTGTATTTACATAAATATTTAACTTGAAATTTTTCCATATTTTGTTTTCATCATACCATGTCATCGTTTCGATCCTTCCCTCTTCGCCAAACGATTGTTCCGTCTTCTTTCCTTCTAAATTCTCGATAATTCCGGGCCCATTCCTAGACGAACCGGTCCGGCAAACTTGGTCGTTCTGACCGGCTCAAATATGTATTGAGGGAGGGGGTTGTTCGTGGTTGGCCTCGAGTTTGTGTCTGTGTTGGCGGTTCGAAGGATAAACCACCGAGCCCCAATCAGTCCACCAACCCGCCTCAAAGACTGCGGCTAACTCCTGATCGGATGGCAGTTTTATTTAATCTGTAGCAGCAGATTGTTTCGAAGTATTTCTCGTAATCTGCAGCCTTCGGGCTGAGCAGTGGTCGCTTGGTACGCCAAGGTCCTTCAGGACTGTAATGCTACGTGATTTCAACTGAGGTGTTATCTGACTGTGAGGTCGTCTTTGTGAGTTAATTCTTACAAATTACAGTATGAATTCTGAGGAGAATTTATTGAAATATACTGGCGGGGGGGTCATCTTTTTGTGGAAAGGAAACCAAACCCCATGGTTCAACGGCCCTGAAGGACCATGGTTTACGAAACGACAGCTGCTCAGTGCGAAGTTCCGCAGATTAAGGGGTGTCGTGTGGTTGGCACTACGAATCATCTCGGCCGTTATTCTTGTATTTCTAGGCCGGGACCGCTCTCTCACAGTCAGACAGCACCTCAGTTGAAATCACGTAGGCTGAGTGGACCTCGAACTTGCCCTCAGATTCAGGTAAATATCCCTGACCTGGCCAGGAATCGAACAAGGGGCCCTTCAGTTAAGAGGCAGGTGCGAGACCCCACACTGCGGGGCCGGCTCCCTTTTATATGATGTAAAATCAAGAAGTAATGAAATCCTGACATCCAAAACTGTACTTAACGAATCGCTTGTTATAAAGTACAAAGAAATTTAATCTGATGCTGGTATAAGCCTTATAATTAAAAAAAAATAAGTTCGTTGAGGGCATACAGGAGAGTTCGAAGCAACCTTGATTTACTGCATATAAGTAAGACCTTTGATAACATTGGAGAGTCTCATTTGAGAAAAACCATAGAAAGCTGGGAGATATCATATGCAAGCTTCAGGAGAATAATACCACAAAAACCCAGTACGCTTTTCACAAAACCAAACACATTAAGTTAAGCCGTGGTCTTATACAAGATTCTCAATTCTCATCGACATTGCATAATTTCGCCACAGGAACATCAAGGTTTTGTCAAGCATTTGTTGTTTCGCTGAACTTAAAATGGATCTTAGTCAGGCAATGTTGATGATGGTGCCCGGTATTACGTGCTCCACATCTCAACTTGTTTCTTACCTTGTGCGTATTTCATCGCTCCGTTCCTGTAGACACTATACTGCTCTGCTTTCGTTTCGTCTGCTTGCTAGTCTCCCTCACTACTGCTTGGGCTCTCGCCCCTCTCAGCCGCACATCTTGACGTCATCTGTCTCCAGTACTTTCTAGGCCTGCCTTCCCTGGCCTATATAACTCGCCGCCTCCCTTCGACGGGCGATCAGGTGTGCTTTGTATATTGTAATAAGCAGTGGGAGCTTGTACTTTCCGCACGGCTGGTCCGTGCTGGTTTTAACCTCACTTCAATCTTCTTCTTCAGACCGGGTGAGCAGACTTATTATTATTATGCTTTCATATTTGCCCTTTTCTTGCCTCGATATTCCTTGCTACTAGTTTTGGCTCTGAACTTTAGTCCCTTCAGGACTCAACAAAATTATGGTGCACTAACTCTCACTTCTGTGATCTATTGTCGGAGTGTGAAGGAAAAGGAGTTGTGGATCAGCAACCTGGAACTTTTTTTGCGGTGTTGTGAACGACGTATTCCATCATTTTGAACTGGGACTTTGCAGCCTGATCCCTACCTATTATTCCATTCTCTTTCTTTCGCCTTCTTATTTTTCTCTTCTACAGGTGTTATCCCTCTTCCTTTCCTCCTTCCTTTCTTTCTATATTACATTATGAAGGTTTTAAAAGCCATTCAATGGTAAAATCGTGGTCTGCGAATCAGATAGTATACCTTCTATTGCTTGTGAAACATTATACCTTCTCTCATATTTGAAGTGAAGTGTGTTGATCTTTGGGGGATAAAATGTTGTTTTACTTGGCCTCCTAATACCTTAGGGAAAGTTCCATTCTACTTGTGTAAAACTGAATACGCTTTCCCAAAATTTCTTCGTGGTACAACTTTGTATGACTTCAATTCACGTAAAAATCGTTCTGACCTAGTCATTTGGTACTTAAAAGAAAGTAATAATAACTTGTGTTTGATCGCCTGTTATTCACATTTTTCATGTACCTTTGTATACCAAAGACATCTATTTTATTCACTCTTGCATAACGCATGTTGTCCTTTTTTGATGTTATTATAATACAATCTGTTACTTGTAACCTGTAATTTTGGCTGTTGTCATTCTTGTATCCCCTCCCATTTATTCTAAGTGTCCCTACCACGGAACACCTCTTGGGAAAAGGCCCAAAACATATATGTATTGCTTGTTATTGCTTGATCACGATAATCGGACGCCGTAATCATCTCCTATCTCACGCTTCCCTGCACTCTGCTTGATCCCGTATTCTATCATTGCATATTAGCGTATGGTTGATGGGAATCTTCCCCCTCCCTCTTTCCTTAGGAATTACCACTGCACTAATGATTGCAAGATCGTAACACCGGTGAGTTAGTGAATCACTGAACTAGATATAACTTCTCAGTCTTCTATCAAAGACCTTTTCGGCGACGCGCCGAAGGACGGAGCATATTGTTAATGGTCTCCAGTCGGAAAAATCTGCAAGATATCTGCTCTTAGGCAGTGAAATGGTGCGGCCCTTTGTGAACAGTGAAGGAACATGCCCAGGTTTCAAGGTAACAGTAGCAATTTTAGCTATTATAGCTGATGCCATGTTGTCCTTTATTGTTCTAACTAGAACTCTTTCACGGTAAATGGTTAAACTTTTACATTTCTTTATAAGGAACGATGACTTGGATGTTGGGCCCCTTTAAACAAGCATCTTATTCATAAAAATTCAGTAGCACATTTCAGTTCCCTGTAATCTTCCCAGATGGGGGTATACTTGAAGAATATCGAACTGGCTCGCTGGTGTACGGTAACAGTCGAGGAAGTCGGGATCGAAGTGGTAGTTCATTTCGTAGACTGGCTTCTGAACCGGCTCGACTGTGAATGGGCCCTTTAAGCATGGACTCCAGGCTTATTCTTTTACCAGGTGTATGTGGAGGTTTTCGCCGGTTTTTTTTTGGTAATGTAAGCACTCGATTTTCAAGGGAAATTCGTGTTTTGTTTATTTAAAATATTGGCCATCGGCTTTTACACACTTCGTCCATCTTTCAGGTAAGTTATGCATACCATGCCAGGAAAACTCCTTGTCTTTTGCGGCAGCCATTCATCCAGCCAATTTCCAACTTCCTCAAAATTTCTGAAGTGCTGTTCTACGAGCGCGTGCCGCATTGATGCAAGGAGGTGTTAGTCAGATGGCGCCAGGTCGGGGTAGTACGGCGGGTGCGGAATGATGTCCCATCCAAGTGATTTCAAGGTGTCTTTCACTGGTTTTGTTGTGTGAGACGGCGCATGGCCGTGTAACAAAATCACTTTGCCATGCCTTCTGGCCCATTCCCGTCGTCTTTCGATCACTGTGTGATTTAAATTAATCATTTGTTGGCGATAGTGTTGTGCATTGCTGGTTTCGCCGGGCTTCATGAGTTCATACTGCAGAATACACAAAGCATGGTATTCTTGCCAAAGCGATTTGGCCTTTGTGCTGAAGGACCGGCTTCGCCAGCTAACAACCACGATTTTATCCACTTCGGGTTTTCAGAATAAATCGATGTTTCGTCAACCGGTACGATTCGGTACAGAAATGATATTCTTTCCTGGCACTGAAGCAGAATTTCACAAGTGACTTTGCGATTTTCCATTTTCTGTTCATTCAAATCGCGTGGAACCCATTTAACGAGTTTCCTGATCTTCCCCATTGCTCTTAAACGTCGGCTGATTGTTTCTTGTGACACATTTAATACTTGCACCAATTGCTGCTGAGTATGAGCTGGGTCATCATCCAGAGCGCGCACTGTCTTTGACATTGAAATCACCACGTTTAAATTGTCTCACATGTTCTAATCGATGGAGTGTGTTCAACACATGTTTCTACCAGCAAGCGATGACTTTCCACGGCCTTTTTCATTTGATTAAATAGTAAAAGCAATGCTTGCCGCAAATATCCTTTATCAGCCACAAATGTCGACATGAACACTGAACGATACAACAGACATTCTAGTGCTTGGCGGGCTCACCTTGTATGTGTTGATAGGTTTATGCCAGACGAACAAACTGACGTATGTGTCAAATTCATAAGCTGCGTACTGTTCGCTGGCGCCTTCTCTGAGTGAAACCGGAAAAGACATAAACACACCTGGTAATTTTTCTGCACTTCGATATCGACACACTCTACAAACTACACCGGATGACATTGACGAGAGAAATGACTGCCGGTATGGGGTTTTTAATTAATTAATTAATTAATTTCGTGTGGCTATTTCTAGACGAGTGCAGCCCTTGTAAGGCAGACCCTCCGATGAGGTTGGGCGGCATCTGCCATTTGTAGGTAACTGCGTGTTATTGTGGTGGCGGATTGTGTTGTGTGTGGTGTGTGAGTTGCAGGGATGTTGGGGACAGCACAAACACCCAGCCCCCGAGCCATTGGAATTAACCCATGAAGGTTAAAAATCCCCGATCCGGCCGGTGATCGAACCCGGGACCCTCTGAACCGAAGGCCAGTACGCTGACCATTCAGCCAACGACTCGGACCCGGTATGGGGTGGAGGGAAGGGACAATGATCATTGGAATTTATCGGTGCATTGATCTCAATAATGACATAACATTAGAGGTATTCGGATACCCAAGGTCCCAGCTCATCTGTGTGAGTTTATTTCTTATATTTCTTTTTGTATGCTAATTTCACTGTGTACTTCTTTTATATATTCAGGTTGAATATTTTAAGCTCAAATTTTGTTGAGTATTACCCTATCTAGCACATGAATTTCGGTGTACTTGTCGAGAGGTTTGTTTTCATTTTATTACAATCTGCTTAACGACGCACCGAAATATATAGGTCTAATGGCGACGATGGGATAGGAAAGGGCTAGAAGTGAGGAATAAGCGACGACGCCTTAATTAAGGTACAGCCCCAGAATTTGCCCGGTTTGAAAATGAGAAAACACGGAAAACCGTCTTCAGGGCTGCCGACAGTGGGGTTCGAAACCGCAATCAATCAATCAATCAATCAATCAATCAATCAATCAATCAATCAATCAATCAATCAATCAATCAATCAATCAATCAATCAATCAATCAATCACTGCTGATCTGTATTTAGGGCAGTCGCCCAGGTGCAGATTCCATATCTGCTGTTTTCCTAGCCTTTTCTTAAATGATCGCAAAGAAATTGGAAATTTATTGAATATCTCCCTTGGTGACTTATTCCAATCCATAAATCCCCTCCCTATAAACGAGTATTCGCCCTAATTTTTTATCTTGAATTCCAACTTTATCCTCATATTGTGATCTTTCCTACTTTTAAAGACGCCACTCAAACTTATTCGTCCACTGATGTCATTCCACGCCATCTCTTAACTGGCAGCTCGGACCATACCACGTAGTCGAGCAGCTCGTCCCTTTCCCCCAAGTCTTCCCACCCCAAACTTTGCAAAATTTTTATAACGCTACTCTTTTATCGGACATCGCTCAGAATAAATCGAACTGCTTTTCTTAGAATTTTTTTTTTTTTCAGTTTCTTGAATCAAGTAATCCTGGTGAGAGTCCCATATACTGGAACCATACACTAGTTTGGGTCTTCCAAGGGACTCATATGCCCTCTCCTTAACATCCCTACTACAACCCCTAAATACCTCATAACCATGTGCAGAGATCTGTATCCTTTATTAACAATCATATTTATGAAGATCTTTCCTTTTATTAACCCCTAGATACTCACAATGTTCCCGAAAAGGAAATTTCACCACATCAACGCAGTTATTAAAACTGGGACTTTTCCTATCTGTGAAACTCGCAACCTGACTTTTAACCCCTTTTATCATCAACTGCAAACAACCTTATCTCTGATTCCACTAAATTACACATTTCATTGATATAATTATATAAAAAAGCATAAAGTTCCAATAATACTGCCTTGAGGAATTCCCCTCTAAATTATTACAGGGGCAGATAAAGCTTCGCCTACGCTAATTCTCTGAGTTCTGTTTTCTAGAAATATAGCCTCCCATTCAGTCACTGTTTTTTCTAGTCCAATAGCACTCGTTTTTGCCAGTAGTGTCCCATGATCTACTCTACCAAATACCTTAAATAGGTCAAACGCTATACAGTCCATTCAACCTCCTGAATGAAGGATATCTATATATTGAACCATTCTGTTCATGGGAGCAATTGTATTAATTTGAGTATTGGATATTGGAATAATACTAGGCCACCCACGAAGCCGATGTCTTACAGTATATGTCATAAAGGGGTCCTGAAGAAGCATTCTTATGTGAAGTGAGCGCGAGCGTCATTATGAGAAATCTCCAGAACCCATTAGAAGGAGTTATGTCCAAAGCGAAGCCTCTTGATGAAGCTTGGGGACGCGTTCCAGTTCCCGGCTAAACTTATTCTAGGAGGGAAGAATGAAATAAATTAATATCTTTGGTTACAGAAGAGTTGCATCGGATTTGAGACAAGAATTGCAACCTGTATTATATCTGCTTTATTTTGATAGGCATTAGGGCTGCATTAATTAATGCATTCGCTAAGTTGCGCTCATGATAATTAATGCGGGAAAATTTTCCCGGGCACGCTAAGATTGCACGCAGCCAAGTGGCGTGATGACGCTACCCGGAATTATAAATTAAGGCCGCCAGGGCATATCAGAGTCATTCGTAGACCGAGAGGCTGCGGGAACGAATCGTCATACGGCGTGTTGGTACTGAGAACAACGCTTTGTCTTCAAGCTACAACGACTACCTGTACTGCTATTTCTGCAAAGATGTAAGTAATCAACTTGAATATTCAGATGAATTGAAGATTTTACCTGTGAGATTATGCTATGGGGAGATGAGGTACTGCTTATAAGAGACTAATGAGCTAGGAGCTTCATATTTCTGTGAGGTCAAGGGATTTCGGACGAAATGCTAGAATTAATATTGGCTCAGGTTAGGAATTCTAAAACTATATGTTGTCCATGTGATTGGGTGATAGAACAGTGACGGAGTGTAGTGAAGAAACTCTTGTGTACCAGGTTAAAACTCTGAACGAGACTTCGTCAGTGTAACGTGTGAGACACGCTAACAGTGAAGACAGGCATCGAGTTTGGACAGTCTGTAATATATGAATTTATTTTCAGTTACCCCAGCATCAAGCCAGAACGAGTGTGTGACAGCATCATTCCAAAGAAGCCACAACCAGGAGCTGAAGCCAACACAACAACGGGCATCGATCCAGGAACGTCGGGAGCACCTGACCAGTACAACATCGAAGAGGACACCTTCCGACTACAGAGGGAGCTGTACGAAGACGCCACACCAGCAAGAATGTCTCCAAATGGTCAGCAGTATCTGATGCAAGCTCTGCAGTCTATCAGAATGTGGTAGATCCAGTGGTCCACAGGGATGGCCGCTCCGCTATGTCCTCTTCAGAATGCTAAATTAAGGTCAGAGCTTTCCAATTCTGTTTCAAGCATGTCATTTAAATTTAGATAGATATATGGGGGCCGTCAGTCAGCAGAAATTTGTGGGAATAGGAGAATGTTCCCTTGTAATTTAGAGCTAGGCCTCAAACTCGAACCCCGTACTTTAAGGTAGATGTTATTGGTAGAGTCCTTGTTAGCGTATTTATAGTTCATTTTGATTGCGTTATTTTAATGTACATGTTTTATAAGGGTCTGATTGAACTCATTTTGTCATAGGAGGTTAGTCTACAGATAGGTACTTTTATTAGATCACATTCAGGCATTTGTTTCTGCAGACGTAGAAGTGTATAATTATGACCAAGTTGTGACCAAGCCGTGACCAGTAATTCACCCAGATTCATTGATAGAGCGAGCGAGTCCAGGTATTTAAGAGATTTGAGCCCATAAGAGGCAGAAGTAAAATTTGCAGTCGGCATGAGAGAGCCCAACCATTGAGAGTTTATTGATTATATTTTGGAAATGCCAAGTATGGCCATGTGACGATCGCTTAAGGATTAGTGTTTTGTAGCACCAGGATTTAGCCCATGAGAGGCATAAGTAAGATGAGCGAGATTGCTGAAGGTATCGAGACGAGGGCCGATCGCCCAGGTATATTTAAATGAGGGCTTTAGCAGCTGACTACGTGAAGTGTTCTTTTGAAAGGCAAGATTTTAGCCTGGCTCCCCGGTAGAGCTCATAAATTAAGGGACTGCCGCCAGTGGTGGGGTGAGAATGGAGGTCATTGAGCTTGACGTCACAGGCGGGTGTGTTGGTCGTCTGCAGTATTTCAAGTATGCCAGAAGGGGAAGAAACGACCTTCATGGTTTGAGAGCAGAGAGAGATTTGTTTTATGTCCTATTGGTTTTACGTAATCTTTCAACACTGGCCCGTTTTTTTTTTGACTGACACCCTTGTAGGTGTTGATTGGATCCTTTTATATTGTTTGCATAGGTATCTTGGACGCCTTACCTGTCATAGGACTAGGGTTCGTGACCAAGTCAGGTCATTGTAAATTTTGTAGTGATTTTGTTTGCACCGGGGTTCGACGGCGCGAGGCATTGTAAATTTTTATGGGAATCATTGTTTTTGTGTCAGTAAGCAGATATCCATCTTTCTAAACTTCGTTACTTACCCTATGGTTACATGCTTGTTGCAGCTCACGGATTCTCGTGAAGGCAGTGAACTGATAGTCATCGGTTCAGCGTCATTTTTCCATCTCATATTAAAATGATATTTTATTTGTAAATAATTCAATTTTATGTAATAAATCCCTATTTGTTAAACTTTGAATGCAGCGGAGTTTTCTGTTAGATATTTTATTTTAATTTTTTACTTAGTCGAACTCTTACCTGAGTAGGCACATGTCCTAGTGTTTGAGCTTTATGTTGCCCCATTATACCCATATTATCCCTGAGAAGAGCGCTCTCCCGGCTGATAGAAGAGGACAGTGTTCAGGTAAGACTATGTGCACCAGCTCACGTCTGTGAGAGTTCGTTCACTACTGTACTCTAGGTTCGAGACCGGCCTTCGCCTGGACGGAACTTTATAGTGCAGTAGGGCACATAGTTTAATTGGCGCAAGCCATCGTGGGGCCTCGATATTGCTGTAATGAGGGCTACCCAGACAGTGTAAACAGAGCGCCATAGTTTAATTGGCGCCCAATACTCGTGGAGCTCGATAACTTAGTAAAAAGGGGCTCATTAGGCCATAGCGCCATAGTTTATGACGACGAGTAACGAATGGCCCGATATTTCTGTAAAAGGGACCATAGCGCCTTTGTCTACATTGTGAACTTGGTGTGGCTAACTGAGGACCCGATATTGCAGGAAGGAGGGTCATACAGCTTATTTTATTATGCCGTCAGGTGATGCTTGATATTTGTGTAAACGAGCTCACACAACCAAGTGGTATTTTACTGATTTTACCCAGAATATAGGGCTATAGGTCATAATGTGTGTCTATAAAGGCAGGACCTGATATTTTGGTAAATAAAGGTCGTGCAAGGCTTGATTTCAGGCATATGTTATGACAGCTGCATTCTATTACGTGTTGTGCAGGTATACCAACTTTGGTCTGTGATCTGTACTGTTAGCTTGGTGATATATTTGGAGTATGTTGTTAAACTTGTGAGGTTGAATGACTGCCAGTTCAGAGAGATATTTTGTGATGTTCTGTCTTTGATCTTACCATTAGTTTATGGATATTGCTGTTGGTGGTGTTTAGCGAGGATGTGCTGATTTTGTGGTTTCCTTGAAGTGATGGATGATATTCGTGCGGGGATTTGACCTGCAAGGTGTTGTGTTTTACAGGTGTATAATCGGATAGCTTGGAGTTGTGCATGTGGTAGTTTTTGCTGGTTTATGACATTTTGTGGGAGAATTTGTTTTGTTTGTGTTGTGTATATATTTTTATATCATAGTGTTGTACTGACGGTTACCCTATGTTTGAATGACATGATATTAGATTGAGGTAGCCAATTTAGGATTTGAAAGTTCGAGAGTTTAGCAGTAGGAACATTTTGATAAATTAGAAAGTGTAGGAAAGTTATAGTACTTGAAATTTAATCGAGGACATACGGAGCGGCTTTTCCCGCCGGACTTTATGACAAGTGAGTTGAATGTCGGTAGACATAGGAGAGATGCTGAGGCAACTCAGCGAGCAGATGAATGAACAGTTTGTGGCGTTTAGAAAGCAGCTTAGAGAGGAACTAGGAGTGATTCAAGGACAACAGACTAGGAATAATGAGCGACTGGTTCAGAACGGTGAGCGTTTGAACGACCAAGTCAGTACAAAATTTAGGGAACCGGAAGTTAAGAACTCGGGACAAGTGGAAGGACTGAAGGAACGCCCGACCGAGCAACTCACAGATCCATTCGCGGGGTTCAAAGAATGCTTGACCGAACGATTAAGACTCACAGAGGCACGGATAACGAGCCAAATAACTGAGTTTAAGGAACATCCTAGCATGCGTTTGAAGCCATTGGCCTCTAGAAATGAAGCGACTAGGGAAACCATAGCCAAGGTAGAAACGAAGATAGAGACCAATAGTAGACAATGTGTTACCACTACAGAGGAGTTGAATAGCCAAGGGGAAGAGTCACACAGGGCAGTAGATGAACAGATTTGTGAAGAAAAGGGTAGTATTGGAGGAATAGAACAGTGCATGGAAGAAAAAGATAAGGAGACCCAGTACGAACTGAGAGCCGGTAAAGAAGACCTGGTAGCATCAACAGATCGCATAGGCCATACGCAAGAGAGGCTAGAAAAAGTAGAGCAGAAAGTAGAAGACAGTATGGAGGCGAGGACTCAAGAAGGAGTTGGGAGGAAAGAGCAAACCACGGAAGAGAATAAGGAAGGTAAAGTCAGCGATAAGGTGTCCGAGGATGAAATTATCGAAGAAGTTCAGCGGTCTGATGCACCGGTTGAACCGCCCGAAAATGAAGTGATGCGAATGGAGCAATCTGATACAAACAGTCCAATGGTTCAGGAGGCAGAAGCAGAAAGGGAAGATACACCAGGAAACGAGAATATTACCGTAGCCTCAGAAGAAGGATTGAATGACACAACAAGCAAGGAAGCTGGGGAAACGGCAACTTTGGTTTGGCTACAGGAAGGAGAAGAAGAGCAGTTCAAGAATCACATTGTGCAGAGATCTGGCAACATAGCCATAGTCCTGTCAAAAGGGGCCGAGCTCAAGTACTACGCGACGACGTCTGAGGGCGAAGACCTCGTAGATTCTGCGGTAGAAGAAAAGAGTCAGGAATGTGTGACAGTATCCAAGGTCGAGGCCGATGATATAGGAAGGAAATTAGCGAACAACGTTAATGGGATTTCTGGACAAATAGAAATTGGAGACCCGAACGGGGACGCACAAAATAATCAAAGGGAAACGGTTGGAAAATGTCTTCAAGAAATAGCAGCCGTTAATGAAGGAGACGATCAATGGTATAACCAGCATTCGAATCGAAATGAAAGAAAGAGAACTAAGTCATACAAGAGACGCAAGAAGAAACAAAACTACCGATACCAGTTTGGTTGGTTCGGGAAACAAGTGAGAAGACGCCGTAGGTGGAAGAATGGAACCATCAAGAGGAAGAAGAAGCGGCGAAAAGAGGATATGAAAGAGGGACGAATGCGTGAACCGAGAAGCTACGTGGAACAGATGAGGAGAAAACGTGCTGTGGCGAAGAGGTGGCTTTCCGCATGTCGTGAAATAAGGCGGAAGAAAAATAACTGGAAAACCGAGAGAAAGGAATGTCTCTTACTCCACAAAAGAAAGAGCGGAACAGAGAGAGGGAACCTCTCTAACTACAGAAGGAAACAAACACGTAGTGCCAGGAACCTCTGCAGGCTAGAAGGCCGCATGAATGAGACAGGGTGTGAAGAAAGTTGCGAAATGGCCGTGAGACAGGGAACTTCTAAGTTTGGCAAATAGAAGAGCCATTTAGATAAACACCACGGTATATAAGTAGTATTGTAAATAGAAAACTGATGATAACCAGTAGTTATAAATTTATTTTATGAATTATATTAATTGAACATCATGACGAATGAAGAGAATTTAAGATGAATTTAACAGGGATCCGCAACTAGATCACGAGTTAGTGTTAGTTAAGACACCCACTGTCTCTAACCCTACAGAGAGATACTACCATAAGTTCGCTGAGCTATACACTGGACCGTATAGAATAATTCATAGTTATGAAAATAACTCATACAAGGTACAAAGCTTGGACGCTACAGTGACTAAGGTCTTTAACTCATCAAACCTTAAGCCCTTTTTCCAACCCGGCCAATATCAATTAGACAATCAAGAAGAAGAAGAAGAAGAAGAAGGAGGCGAAGAAGAGGAAGAAGAACCTGAGGACGAAGAGACCGAAAATATTGCCAGAGAGGAGGTTATCATTCCGGAAGAAGATGGAAACGACAGCGAAGAAGAACAACCAGAGATACCCAATGGTGAAGAAGAAGAAGAAGAAGTGAATATGATTTCTCCAGGCAACTAGAAACAGCTATCTGAGCAGCGCAAAGAAACGGAGTGTCAAGACTGCGAGAGTAACCACCGGAGATTTCTAGCTCTGCTGGATGCCTATTACCAAGTTAGGAAGGATAGGGAGGCTATCATGTCTGTCGCTGAAGATAGTCCCATGCCCTGAAGTTTTGAATATTGACAGCAGATATAATTGCAATGAGAAAATGATCTTGGAATTTGGGAAAATAAAATTCTTGACAAAATTTTATTTTGTCGTTCACGGGGGGCTATGAACCATTCTGTTCATGGGAGCAATTGTATTAATTTGAGTATTGGATATTGGAATAATACTAGGCCACCCACGAAGCCGATGTCTTACAGTATATGTCATAAAGGGGTCCTGAAGAAGCATTCTTATGTGAAGTGAGCGCGAGCGTCATTATGAGAAATCTCCAGAACCCATTAGAAGGAGTTATGTCCAAAGCGAAGCCTCTTGATGAAGCTTGGGGACGCGTTCCAGTTCCCGGCTAAACTTATTCTAGGAGGGAAGAATGAAATAAATTAATATCTTTGGTTACAGAAGAGTTGCATCGGATTTGAGACAAGAATTGCAACCTGTATTATATCTGCTTTATTTTGATAGGCATTAGGGCTGCATTAATTAATGCATTCGCTAAGTTGCGCTCATGATAATTAATGCGGGAAAATTTTCCCGGGCACGCTAAGATTGCACGCAGCCAAGTGGCGTGATGACGCTACCCGGAATTATAAATTAAGGCCGCCAGGGCATATCAGAGTCATTCGTAGACCGAGAGGCTGCGGGAACGAATCGTCATACGGCGTGTTGGTACTGAGAACAACGCTTTGTCTTCAAGCTACAACGACTACCTGTACTGCTATTTCTGCAAAGATGTAAGTAATCAACTTGAATATTCAGATGAATTGAAGATTTTACCTGTGAGATTATGCTATGGGGAGATGAGGTACTGCTTATAAGAGACTAATGAGCTAGGAGCTTCATATTTCTGTGAGGTCAAGGGATTTCGGACGAAATGCTAGAATTAATATTGGCTCAGGTTAGGAATTCTAAAACTATATGTTGTCCATGTGATTGGGTGATAGAACAGTGACGGAGTGTAGTGAAGAAACTCTTGTGTACCAGGTTAAAACTCTGAACGAGACTTCGTCAGTGTAACGTGTGAGACACGCTAACAGTGAAGACAGGCATCGAGTTTGGACAGTCTGTAATATATGAATTTATTTTCAGTTACCCCAGCATCAAGCCAGAACGAGTGTGTGACAGCATCATTCCAAAGAAGCCACAACCAGGAGCTGAAGCCAACACAACAACGGGCATCGATCCAGGAACGTCGGGAGCACCTGACCAGTACAACATCGAAGAGGACACCTTCCGACTACAGAGGGAGCTGTACGAAGACGCCACACCAGCAAGAATGTCTCCAAATGGTCAGCAGTATCTGATGCAAGCTCTGCAGTCTATCAGAATGTGGTAGATCCAGTGGTCCACAGGGATGGCCGCTCCGCTATGTCCTCTTCAGAATGCTAAATTAAGGTCAGAGCTTTCCAATTCTGTTTCAAGCATGTCATTTAAATTTAGATAGATATATGGGGGCCGTCAGTCAGCAGAAATTTGTGGGAATAGGAGAATGTTCCCTTGTAATTTAGAGCTAGGCCTCAAACTCGAACCCCGTACTTTAAGGTAGATGTTATTGGTAGAGTCCTTGTTAGCGTATTTATAGTTCATTTTGATTGCGTTATTTTAATGTACATGTTTTATAAGGGTCTGATTGAACTCATTTTGTCATAGGAGGTTAGTCTACAGATAGGTACTTTTATTAGATCACATTCAGGCATTTGTTTCTGCAGACGTAGAAGTGTATAATTGTGACCAAGTTGTGACCAAGCCGTGACCAGTAATTCACCCAGATTCATTGATAGAGCGAGCGAGTCCAGGTATTTAAGAGATTTGAGCCCATAAGAGGCAGAAGTAAAATTTGCAGTCGGCATGAGAGAGCCCAACCATTGAGAGTTTATTGATTATATTTTGGAAATGCCAAGTATGGCCATGTGACGATCGCTTAAGGATTAGTGTTTTGTAGCACCAGGATTTAGCCCATGAGAGGCATAAGTAAGATGAGCGAGATTGCTGAAGGTATCGAGACGAGGGCCGATCGCCCAGGTATATTTAAATGAGGGCTTTAGCAGCTGACTACGTGAAGTGTTCTTTTGAAAGGCAAGATTTTAGCCTGGCTCCCCGGTAGAGCTCATAAATTAGGGGACTGCCGCCAGTGGTGGGGTGAGAATGGAGGTCATTGAGCTTGACGTCACAGGCGGGTGTGTTGGTCGTCTGCAGTATTTCAAGTATGCCAGAAGGGGAAGAAACGACCTTCATGGTTTGAGAGCAGAGAGAGATTTGTTTTATGTCCTATTGGTTTTACGTAATCTTTTAACACTGGCCCGTTTTTTTTTGACTGACACCCTTGTAGGTGTTGATTGGATCCTTTTATATTGTTTGCATAGGTATCTTGGACGCCTTACCTGTCATAGGACTAGGGTTCGTGACCAAGTCAGGTCATTGTAAATTTTGTAGTGATTTTGTTTGCACCGGGGTTCGACGGCGCGAGGCATTGTAAATTTTTATGGGAATCATTGTTTTTGTGTCAGTAAGCAGATATCCATCTTTCTAAACTTCGTTACTTACCCTATGGTTACATGCTTGTTGCAGCTCACGGATTCTCGTGAAGGCAGTGAACTGATAGTCATCGGTTCAGCGTCATTTTTCCATCTCATATTAAAATGATATTTTATTTGTAAATAATTCAATTTTATGTAATAAATCCCTATTTGTTAAACTTTGAATGCAGCGGAGTTTTCTGTTAGATATTTTATTTTAATTTTTTACTTAGTCGAACTCTTACCTGAGTAGGCACATGTCCTAGTGTTTGAGCTTTATGTTGCCCCATTATACCCATATTATCCCTGAGAAGAGCGCTCTCCCGGCTGATAGGAGAGGACAGTGTTCAGGTAAGACTATGTGCACCAGCTCACGTCTGTGAGAGTTCGCTCACTACTGTACTCTAGGTTCGAGACCGGCCTTCGCCTGGACGGAACTTTATAGTGCAGTAGGACACAATATATAAAATAAGAGTTTTGTCTGTACATTGCTCAGAATTTGAAAAGAATGCTATTTTTGTATCGGTCATGTTCACAATAACAAGAAAATGCATTTTTTACATTTCCGTAATTTCTGTCTGTCTGTCTGTCTGTCTGTCTGTCTGTCTGTCTGTCTGTCTGTCTGTCTGTCTGTCTGTCTGTCTGTATGTATGTACACGCATCACGAGAAAACGGTTGAAGAGAATTTAATGAAAATCGGAATGTAAAGTCGGGTTATGAAACGCTACAATCTAGGCTATAAATTATTTTAATCACGCTGAGTGAAATGGTAGTTTAGGGGAAGCCTGAAATTTAATTCTCAAATATTTATGTTATTAGTGGTCGTGTCTTAATGAAAATCGGTAGACAAACATGTGAAATAAGTCGCTACAATATAGGCTATACACGCTGAGAAACATGGTAGCTTAGGGGTAGGCCTAAAATTTAATTGTCAAATATTTATTGTATTAGTGGTCGTATCTTCACGAAAATTGGTGTGCGAAGTCGGGGAATAGGTCGCTATAATCTAGGCTATCAATAATGTTATTCACATTGAGTGAAATGGTAGTATAGGGGAAGGCCTGAAATGTAATCTATATAAAAAATAAGAGTTTGTACATTGCTCAGAATTTGAAAAGAATGGCGTTTCTGTATCGGTCATGTTCACAATAACAAGAAAATGCATTTTTTACATTTCCGTAATTTCTGTCTGTCTGTCTGTCTGTCTGTCTGTCTGTACACGCATCACGAGAAAACGGCTGAAGAGAATTTAATGAAAATCGGAATGTACAGTCGGGTGTTGAACCGCTACTATCTAGGCTATAAATTATTTTAATCGCGCTGAGCGAAATAGTAGTTTAGGGAAGGCCTAAAAAATGTAATTCTCAAATATTTATGTTATTAGTGGTCGTGTCTTAATGAAAATCGGTAGACAAAGATGGGAAATAAGTCGCCACAATATAGGCTATACACGCTGAGAATAATGGTAGTTTAAGGGAAGGCCTAAAATTTAATTGTCAAATATTTATTGTATTAGTGGTCTTATCTTCACGAAAATTAGTATGCAAAGTCGGGGAATAGGTCGCTATAATCTAGGCTATCAATAATGTTGTTCACACTGAGTGAAATGGTAGTTTAGGGGAAGGCCTGAAATGTAATCTATATACAGAGTGAAGCGAAATTCGCGCACTCGGGCGTCGCAGTGCGACTCCCTACATGCCAGCAATAAAAATGCCTTTCACAAAAGTTCGTCCTGCGAGTGTATCAGGCAGAGAAAGGACGTTGAATAGTGGCAATCTGGCAACACTGTAACCACATGTACGGTAAGTACATCTGTCAGCATCATATATCCGTGCTGAGAAGTTGGTGCGTTGGATAGGGTTTTGGGTTGGCATGCAGGTGGTAGAGGGTTCGATCCTGGGTTAAGGCGCAATTTTTTGTTTACTCATTTCCATCGGACATTACATACTGTAATACAGTTTTTTTTTTGGCTAGGGGCTTTACGTCGCACCGACACAGATAGGTCTTTTGGCGACGATGGGATAGGAAAGGCCTAGGAGTTGGAAGGAAGCGGCCGTGGCCTTAATTAAGGTACAGCCCCAGCATTTGTCTGGTGTGAAAATGGGAAACCACGGAAAACCATCTTCAGGGCTGCCGATAGTGGGATTCGAACCTACTATCTCCCGGATGCAAGCTCACAGCCGCGCGCCTCTACGCGCACGGCCAACTCGCCCGGTCTGTAATACAGTAAGACACCGTACCTTAGGTCTCATGTATCCTATATTTACAACATTTTGTAACGCTGAACACAACAAATACCTTGCTAGGCCTACTGGTAACGTAAGCCCTTACGAAATACAATGGACTTGAACGAGGCAAGAATAATAGTTGCTACTAATCTATGAGATCGTTGGAGGACGGTAGAAAGAAAACAGGTTTCGCATTTAGTATATGAATTTGTGCGAATAAATTCACGCCCACGACGTGGAAAGGACGTCTTTCAAAGCTGACCAAGGGAAACGATTGTTCGTCCATTTGTAGGATCGTAGTATGTAAGTGCAAAGGGTTTCTAGAGGACCCGCTGGAATGGCTGTTGACGATTTAGTTGCCAGATACCATACCACCTGGACTACATTTATGAAATAAAAAAAATACGCTTCAACCCAGGATCGACCCCTCGACCTCCTGAATGCTAACCCAAAACTGTAACCACTGCACCAACTGTACAGCACAAAAAATGCGTGCTGACAAAGGTAGTTACCCTATATGTGGTTACAGTGTTGCCAGATTGCCACTCTTCACGCCCTTTTTCTGCCGGATATACTCGAAGGACGAACTTTTGTGAGAGACATTTTTTTATTGCTGGCATGTGAGCAGTCGCGCTGCGACGCCTGAGTGCGCGAATTTCGCTTCACCCTGTTATAAAATAAGAGTTTTGTCTGTACATTGCTTATAATTTGAAAATAATGGTATTTCTGTATCGGTCATGTTCACAGTAGCAAGAAAATGCATTTTTTACTTTTCCGTAATTTCTGTCTGTCTGTCTGTCTGTCTGTCTGTCTGTCTGTCTGTCTGTCTGTCTGTCTGTCTGTCTGTCTGTACACGCATCACGAGAAAACGGCTGAAGAGAATTTAATGAAAATCGGAATGTAAAGTCGGGTGATTAACCGCTACAATCTAGGCTATAAATTATTTTGATCACGCTGAGTGAAATGATAGTTCAGGGGAAGGCCTGAAATTTAATTCTCAAATATTTATGTTATTATTGGTCGTGCCTTAATGAAAATCAGTAGACAAACATTGGAAATAAGTCGCTACAATATAGGCTATACACGCTGAGAAAAATGGTAGTTTAGGGGAAGGCCTAAAATTTAATTGTCAAATATTTATTGTATTAGTGGTCGTATCTTCTCGAAAATTGGTATGCAAAGTCTGGGAATAGGTCACTATAATCTAGGCTATCAATAATGTAATTCACACTGAGTGAAATAGTAGTTTAGGGGAAGGCCTGAAATGTAATTCTCAAATAAGTTATTTATGTCATTAGTGGTCGTATAGATAAATCTATATATATCAATCTCACAGCTGCGCGCCCCTAACCACACGGCCAACTCGCCTGGTCGTACCGACTGAAACAGCCTGCCTGTATATTGGCGGGAAGTAGCATGCCATTCCTCTGGTTCATACATTTTCTGATATATCTGGTTCGTAACACATTGGTTCATCATAGTATTCGAGCTATTCAATCCCTACTCGGAGGCACTGATTGGAATGAGTAGTGTGCATGTTTAACGGAATAATGACAGAGGAGTGTTCACGGCAGTCTGCGACCTGGTTATTCCAGCTCTGGAACTTCGGACTCTTAGATCGGCACCGTAGTACTGTTCGTTGAAAGTGAGAAAGTTTGCGGTGTTTCATTTGATCGAGTATTTTATATGATAACATTGCCTTGAATCGCTACATTCCTACTGACGTTTTTGTAATGACCTATGTTGGATTAAGTTAGGAAAACCACCAAGTCAGTCTTTCTGAGAATCCCGTAGCGAAGCACGGGTACATCAGCTAGTCTGCTATATATACCTTGCTGGAATCCTTCAAGTTGAGCTTCAGTGGAATAACCTTTCCTAAATCCAAACTGCCTTCTGTCAAACCAGTTATTAATTTCGCAAACCTGTCTAATATAATCGGAAAGAATGCTTTCTCAAAGCTTACATCCAATGCATTTCAAACTGTCTACCCTGTAATTTTCAGCTTTATGTGTATCACCCTTTTCTTTATACACAGGGGCTACTATAGCAACTCTCCATTCATTTGGTATAGCTCCTTCGTGCAAACAATAATCAAATAAGTACTTCAGATATGGTACTATGACACAGGAAAATCACGAAAACCTTTGGAGAAAGAAAATCTAGGTGTATGAATATTAAAAGCTAAGATGGAAAGCCACTTATAGGGAAAGAAGACAAAGCAGAAAGATGGCAAGAACATGTCCAACAGTTGTATTAAGGTAAAGCTGTAGATAATTTGGTTCTGGAACAAGAAGAGGCTGTTGATGCTGATGAAATGCGAGACCCAATTTCGAGGTCAGAATTTTACAGAGCTGTGAGTGACCTAAATAGGAACAAGGCACCTGGAATTGATGAATTCTCTCTGAATTACTAAATGCTTTAGGAGAAATCAGCATGGCAAGGCTATTCCATTTAGTGTGTAAGATGTATGAGACAGGAGATGTCCCATCCGAATTTTCGGCAGAATGTTGTTATACCTATTCCCAAGAAATCCGGTGCTGACAGGTGTGAAAACTACCGCACCATTAGTTTAGTATCTCATGCCTGAAAATTTTTAACACGTGTTATTTACAGAGGAATGGAAAAAAAAATTGAAGCTGAGTTGGGAGAAGATCAATTTGGCTTCAGAAGAAATGTACGAACACATGAAGTAATCCTGACGTTACGTCTGATCTTAGAGGATCGAATCAAGGCGGACAAGCCCACGTACATGGCATTCGTAGATCTAGAAAAGGCATTCGATAATATTGATTGGACCAAGCTATTTAAGATTCAGAAAGTGATTGGGATCAGATACCTAGAACGAAGAGATTATCTAGAATCTGTATAAAAATCAGTGTGCAGTGATAAGAATCGAGGGCTTTGAAAAACAAGCAGCAATCCAGAAAGGAGTGAGACAAGGCTACCGTTTGACCCCCCCCACTTCTTTTCAGTGTTTACATAGAACAGGCAGTAAAGGAAATCAAAGAGGACTTTGGAATGGGAATCACAAACCAAGGAGAAGAAATCAAAACCTTGAGATTTGCGGAAGATATTGTTATTTTATCTGAGACTGCAGAAGATCTCGAGAAGCTGCTGAATGGTATGGACGAAGTCTTGGGTATGGAGTACAAGATGAAAGTAAAAAAGTCCAAAACAAAAGTAATGGAGTGCAGTCGAACGAAGGCAGGTGATGCAGGAAATATTAGATTGGGAAATTAAGTCTTAAAGGAAGTAGATGAATGTTGTTACTTGGGTAGTTAATTAACTATCGATAGCAGAAGTAAGTAGGACATAAAATGCAGACTAGCACAAGAAAGGAAGAGCTTTCTTAAGAAAATCAATTTGCTCACTTCAAACATCGATATAGGAATTAGAAAGATGGTTTTGAAGACTTTCGAGTGGAGCGTGGCATTGTATGGAAGTGAAACATGGACGATAACTAGCTCAGAAAGAAAGAGAATAGAAGCTTTTGAAATGTGGTGTTACAGAAGAATGCTGAAGGTGATATGGATAGATCGAGTCACGAATGAAGGGATACTGAATCGAATTGGTGAGAGGAGATCGATTTGGTTAAATTTGACGAGAAGAAGAAATAGAATGTTAGGACACATCTTAAGACACCAAGGACTTGTTCAGTTGGTTTTTGAGGGAAGTGTAGGTGGTTAGAACGGTCGGGGTAGACCAAGGTGTGAATATGACAAGCAGATTAGTGCAGATGTAGGATGCAATAGTTACGTAGAAATGAAATGGTGAGCACAGGATAGGTTGGGATGGAGAGTTGCATCAAACCAGTCTGTGGACTGATGGCTCAAACAACAACAACATCCCAACCCGTTGCCTTTAGTATATCGCCAGAAATATTATCAATTCCAGCCGCTTTTCTTGTTTTCGGCTTGTGTATCTTACTGTAAATGCCATTATCATAGGTAAATCTTAATACTTCTTTTGTATTACCTACCTCCTCTATCTGGTCATTATCCTTGAACCCCAGAATCTTTACATACTGCTGACTGAATACTTCTGCCTTTTGAAGATCTTCGCATACACACTCCCCTTCTTCATTCTTGGAATGTCCTTCTTGGAAACGGTTTCTTCCTTAAAGTACCTATGCACACACTTCCATTCCTCAGTAAAATTTGTATGACCACCAATTATGCTTGCCATCACGTTATCCTCTGCTATATTTGTTTGACGTCACACTAACACATCGAAGGTTTTCGGCGACGGAAGAGTGGGAGATTAGGAAGGTAGCGGCCGTGGGCTTCATTAAGGTAGAGCCCCCAGCATTTGCCTGGTGTGAAAATGGGAAACCACGGAAAACCTTCTTCAGGGCTGCCGACAGTGTGGTTCGAACCCACTATCTCCCGAATGCAAGCTTTACTCTGCGCGACCCTAACCGTACGGCCACTTGCTCGGTCACCTTATTCTTAGTTGACTTCTTTGCTAGATTCAATTTCCTTGAAAGTTCCTTCAATGTCTCCTTACTTCCACAGCCATTTCTAACCCTATTTCTTTCCAAAATGCACTTCCTTCTTAGTCTCTATTTCTCTGTTATAGTATAGTGGACCTGACCATTCCTTACCTTAAGGGTAGAAACCTATATTCACATTCCTCAGCAATTGCTTTAAACCCATCCCTGAGTCTGTTTACATTTTTATTTACCGTTTTCCACCTATCAAGTTGTCCGCCTCTGTAGCGTAACGGTTAGTGTTTTTAGCTGCCGTCCTCGGGGGTCCGGGTTCGATTCCCGGTACTGCCAGAAATTTAAAAATGGCAGGAGGACTGGTATCTGGTCGAAATAGTACATGCAGCTCACCTCCATTGGGGGTGTGCTTGAAAAGAGCTGCACCACCTCGGGATGAGGACACGAGTTTGCTTACCTATCAAATTTACTTTCTTTAACCCTTTATAGGGCAAAAGATTGGGGGTATTAAAAAATAGTTTATGGTTAATTTGTACATGAAATATATGTAAGACCATGGATGTACAACTAGTTTAAGGATTTACACCTTATTTCATAAAATATGGGGTGGGAAATTATTATCCCACTGACCGTTCCAGATAGGTAATATCTGTGTGTGGGCAGTGGGATAATAATTTCCCACTTAAAAATATTTTTTTCTTATACTTTATTGACATCAATATAATACAATAACATTACATACTACATGGCCTATGGATTAAAAAATGATACTGAAATCTCTCAAACCTAATTTACTTTGGTTGTAGAAAAATTTGAAAATACTGTCTATGATTTGTGAAATGGTTCAAAGCATGATTTACATAATGCAACATTACATTCCATGTTACTCCTTTTACTCGATACTACACTGTGCAAAGCGACGATATGTTTTTATTAGCTCAGGTAGATGGCTGCCGATATCTGATAATATCACCGTATTTTCGATAGTTGCCTGTCCATCAGACCTGTTTCTCTTCCTTCCACGCCCGTTCGCTAGGGAATAGCCAGGGCGTTTCTTGCTCGAAAATGACTGTATCAGTTCATTTACTAGTTGTGACCTTACCTTCAGGTGTGATGTACCTTTTGCCTTCTCTTTCATTTCCGCTTTGTACACTATGTATGAATTGACAATCGCAATATCCAGGAAGTAATAAAAATCTTGAGCTACCACCTTTTTGACTTCTTGACCTGCCAATAAAAGATAACATGAACCTATAAGACACTATGTATAGGAATTCCAATCATAATAGGTTGCGTGGGTTGAACATTGTTTTTTCTTACCTACCAGAGTACTGGACACGATCTTCAGCATCAGAGTTTCCACCTTCCTCCGAGTCCACAGCTTGTTCTTCCGATATTTCATCCAGTCAGACTTCAATCTTTGCTTCCATATTCAGAGCAGTAGTAATCAGCCTACAAATAGTTCCAATATAATACTGTATTAAAATAATAATAATGACAATAATAATCTATCTATATATATAAAATAAGAGTTTTGTCTGTACATTGCTCAGAATTTGAAAAGAATGCTATTTTTGTATCGGTCATGTTCACAATAACAAGAAAATGCATTTTTTACATTTCCGTAATTTCTGTCTGTCTGTCTGTCTGTCTGTCTGTCTGTATGTATGTGTGTACACGCATCACGAGAAAAACGGTTGAAGAGAATTTAATGAAAATCGGAATGTAAAGTCGGGTTATGAACCGCTACAATCTAGGCTATAAATTATTTTAATCACGCTGAGTGAAATGGTAGTTTAGGGGAAGCCTGAAATTTAATTCTCAAATATTTATGTTATTAGTGGTCGTGTCTTAATGAAAATCGGTAGACAAACATGTGAAATAAGTCGCTACAATATAGGCTATACACGCTGAGAAACATGGTAGCTTAGGGGTAGGCCTAAAATTTAATTGTCAAATATTTATTGTATTAGTGGCCGTATCTTCACGAAAATTGGTGTGCGAAGTCGGGGAATAGGTCGCTATAATCTAGGCTATCAATAATGTTATTCACATTGAGTGAAATGGTAGTTTAGGGGAAGGCCTGAAATGTAATCTATACAGGGTGTTAGGGGTATACGTGCAGATATTAAGCTAGTCGGCAAAGAAAAATACATCTCACAATATATGCTATGTACTTTTTACCTTGTCCTATTAGTTTGCCCATAACTGAGCCAAATATTTCAGGAGCTAATGTGTTTTGAACGGCCGTAGTAGGATACGCCGGTTACGTCATTCTGTCCACGCGTAGTGGAAGTACAGTAGCAGAGTATAGGGCTTGCTGAACCTGTTTCTTATCGCAGGCCAACACATGTTGTTGTGCACTTCCCCTAAAGGCTTGGCAAGTAGGAGAGGTTGACTCACGTGCCTGGCCACTTGCTGTACTCGAAAACCGGTCTAGGGTAGTCTGTGTGAAAAGTACACAGAATTCTTACAGTGACGTCGAAGATCCGTACCACCACATGCATGCGAATCAAGTGTTGTGTAGTTGTGTGTGATTTATAAGACGTCATTGGCATTACTCAGTGATCCAAGCTGACAAAATTAAAGGCAATAGTTAATAAGTAATGAAAAATGGGCACAAAATTTCTGTGCTGTTATTGCGACACTCTACGATGATCTTCTGACAATAGACAATGCGAGTTGTCTATGCTTATTCATAAACTTTTCAGGTCAATGAAAGGACGGTGGGCACTAAAAGAAAAGACTGTAAGTATTCAGTGAAATTGTTATTAATGAGACAAATTTCAAAAACCGTAGTTTCATCCATCGTGAACATTGCTCGAAGGAAAAAGAGCTACTGTGGAATTGCCGCCGGGCGTTAGTAATAGAAGGCTTATTCTGCCTTTTCCTAATATGTTTACCCTCCAGGGTTGGTTTTCGCTGGGACTCAGCAAGAATCCCACCTCTACCGCCTCAAGGGCAGTGTCCTGGAGCGTGAGACATTGGGTCGGGGATACAACTGGGGAGAATGACCAGTACCTCGCCCAAGCGGCCCCACCTGCTAGGATGAACAGGGGCCTTGCGGGGGATGGGAAGGGATAGAAAAGGAAGAGGGAAGGAAGCGGCCGTGGCCTTAAGCTAGGTACTATCGCGGCATTTGCCTGGAGAAGTGGAAAACTACGGGAAACCACTTTCAGGATGGCTGAGGTGCGAATAAAACCACCTCTACTCATTTGACCTCCCGAGGCATAATGGGCCCCATTCCAACTTTCGTACCACTTTTCAAATTTCGTGTCAGAGCTCGAAATCGAACCCGGGCCTTCGGGGGTGGCAGCTAATCACACTAACCACTATACCACACAGGCGGACAGAAGGCTTATTACTGGACAGTAAGTGCCGATAGGTAAAGTGATGACTGTAATGGACCCGCTTAATTAGAACTTCCGTAATCATAATAATATTACTACTACTACTACTACTACTACTACTACTACTACTACTAATAATAATAATAATAATGTCTTTACGTTCCACTAACTAATTTTCACGGTTTTCGGAGACGCTGAAATGCCAGAATTTTTTACCGCAGTGTTTTTAGTGCAAGTAAATCTACAGGCACGAGACTGGTTTATTTGAGCACCTTCAAATGCCACCGAACTGAGCCGCCATCGAACCTGCCAAGGTGGGATCAGAAGACCAGCGCTCTATCGTCCGAGCTACTCAGTCCGGCATTAGAGGTTAGAATAAGTTGGTCGTGTGGTTAGGGGCGCGCAGCTGTGAGTTTGCATTTTGGTGATAGTGGATTCGAACTCCGCTGTCGGCAGCCGGGTAGATGGTTTTCCGTAATTTCCCATTTTCACATCAGGGAATTACTGGGACTGTACCTTTATTAAGGCCTCGAACGCTTCCTTCCCACTTGTATCCATTTTCTCTCCCATCGTCGCCGTAAGACCTACTTGTGTCGGTGCGACGTAAAACAATTTGTAAGTACATGTTTCGGTAATTACGGAGACATGTCCGCAATTATAAGATTAATAATAATTCGGACTTGTTAAAAGTTCAGTGTTTTCTGTAGTGTTTTCTGACAGATTACCAGCTACGGAGTTTGAGTGGGGCGTTTAACTTTTATTTTAGTAATAGTTAGTAATAATGGACTAACACAGTTTTTATTATAATATTGGTAGGTGGCTTTACGACGAATGCAAGCTGACAGCCGCGCGCTCCTAATCACACGGCCAACTCGCTCAGTAATAATAATAATAATAATAATAAATGTTTACGTGCCAATGGAGACGCTCGATTTCGGAATTTTGCCCACGGGTATTCTTTAATGTGCCTGTAATTCTACCGATCAGAGGCTGACGTATTTGAGCACCTTCAAATACCAGCGGACTGAGCCAGGATCGAGCCTGCTAAGTTCATGAAACCAGAGCTTGAACCGTCTGAGCCACTCAGCCTGGCAACGTTTATTTTGATACGTTTAATAGGCACTGCAAAAGCAGAATGCTTTAATTTACCATTAAACAAGTTCTTTTCATTTGGAAGCACGAAGAGGAGGTACGTTTTATTTTACAATATGTCCCTTATTGATATGAAGCAAAACGTTCGATGTGCTTTGACAATTCAATTCTGATACTACTCACTTGGAAATCCTATCCCACGCATTCTTTCGTTTACGTAAGAAACTTTATTTACGTACACGTCAACACGGGGTGTTTCTGCATACGGCGAGTTGGTCTCCCAAGAATCCATGGTATTGAAATCACACTGTGGGAGAATATTTCACGTAAGCAGTTTGACAAATTCACTAGACCTGTCACGTGCCGGTTTGGTCGTGTGCTGTTCCTAGCAACGGGGGTGTGGTGGGACGGGTTCCCGCCCCTACATGAAACCACCGGACTAGAGGTATGAGCTGTCTGTCTGACCTTGACCTGAATAACAGCTGTCAGAGAGGCGAATTATCGTCCGTACTAGTACGCGAGTTACTTCGTAGTAGTACGAGGGCTATTTTTTTTTCAAGGTCCGATCGGTCACGACAGTCAACGCCCGCGAATATATGATGAACCGCTGCGCAGATGTGTTGCGCAACGTCGTTGTATTTGAATAATGCCAGTGTATGAATACCACGAATACCATGATATGCTGCTAGTGTATCGTGTGGCAGAACAGAACACGGGTCGCCCTCCATGAATCTTTCGGAAAAGGCTTCCCAACAGACGGGTGCCGAATCCAGCAACGATACTTGCTGTACTGCAGCGTATTCGCGATGCAGGTTGTGTTACATCACGCTTTCAGAAGCGATGGCCTAAACGGCCACGTGTAATTCTAGACGCGGAAGAAGACATCCTGACAATGGAAATGAAATGGCGTATGGATATTAGTGCCGGGATACCCCAGGACGGGTTAAGCTCGCTAGGTGCATGTCTTTTGGTTTGACTCCCGTAGGTGACCTGCGCACCTTGATGACAATCAAATGAGGATGAAGACAACATATACACCCAGCCCCATGCCAGGGAAAATAACCATGATGGTTCAAATACCGACCCTGCCGGGAATCGAACCCGGGACCCCTGTAACCAAAGGCCAGCACGCTAACCGTTTTGCCATGGAGCCGGGCATCCTAACAATAGTAAACGATGATCCCGGGCGCCGTACGCGTAGTATAACACTTGCCGTTGGTGTACCAACGTGGACCATACGTACGACACTGCATGAAGAACTAGTGCATCCTGACCATATTCAACGGGTGCAGTGTCTTTGACAGCTGATTACCATTTTCTTACGAGTTGATGTACGTCGCCACGACACAGATAGATCTTACGGCGACGACGGGACAGGAAAGGGCTAGGATGGTGAAGAAGCAACCGTGGCCTTAATTAAGGAACAGCACCAGCATTTGCCTGGTGTGAACATGGCAAACCACGGAAAACCGTCTTTAGGGCTGCCGACAGAGGAGTTCGAACCCACTATATTCCACTCATGGGCTGTGGAACATTCCCATTCAGTAGGAGAAGTTAATTTCCAGCACCGGTTATGAATTAATACCTGGATGGGTGTAGTAGGAAGTCGGTTACTTGGACTAATCATCTTTTTATTAATGTTACCTTGCTCCTGTAGATACAGTACGTTACTTGAGCTTTCAGAGGACGTGTCGCTTCGACTACGCAGAACCACGTGGATTTTACACGATGGTGCAGACATTTCCTCAACTGTGGACAGGACGATGTGGAACTATCAATTGGCCAGCCAGGTCTCCAGACCTTATTCCAATTGACTTTAATTTCTGGGGGAACATGAAACACAAACTATATCGAACTGAAGTACCCACTTCGGACGACTTCCGTGAACGTATTGTTCAAGCAGCAGAGGATATTCTGAACAACCCTGGTGAAATGAAATGAAATGTCGTATGGCTTTTAGTGCCGCGATATCCCAGGACGAGTTCGGCTCGCCAGGTGCAGGTCTTTCCATTTGTCTCTCGTAGGCGACCTGCGCGTCGTGATGAGGATGAAATGATGAAGACAACACATACACTCAGCCCCCGTGCCATTGGAATTAACCAGTTATGGTTAAAATCCCCGACCCGGCCGGAAATCGAACCCGGTACCCTCTGAACGGAAGGCCAGTACGCTGACCGTTCAGCCAACGAGTCGGACACAACCCTGGTGTCTTGGCTCGAATGCCTCGCAACTGGATTCGGAGAAGTGAAGCCTGCAGGGAAGTCCAGGGTGATCACTTTGAACAATTGCTACGAGTTTTACTTTGGTATGTCAGATGTTACGCCATTTGTTCAACGTAATGGCTCGGGAGTACAGTACAGTATCGTTATAGTATTTTGAGTCTCGATAGGTCGATATTCTCATAAATCCGAGCAGGGAAATTATGTACCGGTAACAAAAATTATAATCGAGAGTTTCAGTGCGCGAGTGCGGAAGACGTGCTTGTAAAAACGCTAGACATTGACCTTGAACGCATTTCGGCAGTTGCTCAATCCTACACCGCATGTTGTTTTTTTTTTTTTTGCTACTTGCTTTACGTCGCACCGACACAGATACGTCTTATGGCGACGATGGGACAGGAAAGGGCTAGGAGTGGGAAGGAAGCGGCCGTGGCCTTAATTAAGGTACAGCCCCACCATTTGCCTGGTGTGAAAATAGGAAACCACGGAAAACCATTTTCAGGGCTGCCGACAGTGGGGTTCGAACCTACTATCTCCCGAATACTGGATACTGGCCTCATTTAAGTGACTGCGGCTATCGAGCTCGAGTTAAAACAGAAGACACTTTGCGTTTTTAAGGGCCGATGACCTTAAAACAGCAATCATCATCATCATTAACACGTATAAAAATTCAAAAAATGCTTGTTTTATATTCATCACTACTGAAATATGAAAAACATTCAATCAAATTAGTTATTTCATTCCCACACTCGTAGAGGGGTGGGTGGTCCGTCAGCTATACGTGTAGCTCTTGGGCCATGGAGTAAGGAAGTAGAGTTGTGAGGATGAAATAATTCAAGTTGGACGTATGTCTTGTACATACAATAAATTGAATTGAACATGTTAGTAAATACCTGAACGCACAGAGAGATAACCGCAGCAACAACACGGACCCCAGAGTGGGCCCGCAGAACACACCACCCAGGACAGAGACCCCCCCCAAACACCCCGTTTATTGAGTAAATGTTCGTGGTACGATGTTGACGTGGTACAATGTTGACATACATACCTGGGTAAATAAACAAACAAACAAACAGATAGAAGTAGTTGGCCTTGAACTTGCTGTGCCGAGTGAGACGAGTTCTTAGTCCAGATATGTGAACAAAACAAGCACTGAGGTCATTGACCATGCTACACTTTTAAAGGCTACAGAGCAGATTAAAGGCGATCTATCACAAGTCCAAACTTAAACATGTAACAGAACGTAAGATGTAACTCTGTCACATGAGAAACGAAAAACACCCGGGCTGGGAAAACAAACACAGATCTTGCAGCACTGTCTTGAAGCACAGGACAGAAACATAGAAGTATACCGGCACACGACACAAAAGTTGAATTAAAGACGGAAAAAGTATTGTGTCACATGAAGCTAAACTAAATAATAAAAATAATAATATAAAAATAACAATAATATTAATAACAAAACATCAAATATGAATAACAAGTATACGACTTAAAAGGAGAGTAAAAAGAGGAATAAGACGAAAGTATGAACAGGTGAATAATAACAATAATAATAATAATAATAATAATAATAATAATAATAATAATAATAATCAAACGAGAAAAAAGAGTAATAAGAAGAAGTTCAATATGAGTAGTAGCAATAATAATAAGACTGAATAATAATAATAATAATAATAATAATAATAATAATAATAATAATAATAATAATAATACCGGTAATGTTATTTGCTTTACGTCCCACTAACTACTCATACTGTTTCTGGAGGCGCTGTAATTTAGTCCCGCAGGAGTTATTTTTACGTGCCAGTAAATCTACCGACACGAGGCTGACGAGCTCCTTCGAATGCCACCGGACGGACCCAAGATCGAGCCTGCTAAGTTGGAAACAAGAAACCAGTGCTTTAAACGTCTGAGCAAGTCAGACTGGCCACTTTTATTTTGCTTTATTTTACCATTACACATATGCTTTTCGTTTGCAAGCACGAAATAAAAATGTAATTTTTTACGTCCCAATAACTACTTTGGCGGGTTTTGGAGATGCCGAGGTGCTGGAATGTTGTACCGCAGGACTTTTTTTTATGCAAGTAAATCTACAGACACGAAACTGGCGTATTTCAGCACCTTCAAATACCCCCGAATTGAGCCTCCATCGAACCTGCCAAGATGGGATCAGAATACCAGCGGTCTATCGTCCGAGGTACGCAGCCCGGCATTAGAGCTTGGAATACGTTGGTCGTGCGGTTAGGGGCGCGAAATTGTGAACTTTCATTGGGAAGATACTGGGTTCGAACTCCACTGTCGACAGCCCTGAAGATGGTTCTCCGTGGTTTCCCATTTTCACATCAGGAAAATGCTGGAGCTGAACCTCATTTAGGTCACGAACGCTTCCTTCTCACTTCTACCCCTTTTCTGTCCCATCGTCGCCATAAGACCTATCTGTGTCGGTGCGACTTAAAGCCAATTTTGAAAATCATCATAATTAGGACATTATACAACTGTCGAGATCCATAGTTATAAACGATGAGAAGTATTTTCTAGGCAGACATTATTGGCGAGTAGTCAATAATATTAATATTAATAATAATAATAATAATAATAATAATAATAATAATAATAATAATAATAATAATAATGGTATTTGCGTTACGTTTACGGTTTTCGGAGACGATGAGGTGCCGGAATTTAGTCCCGCAGTGGTTCTGTTTACGTGCCACTAAATCTACCGGCACGAGTGTGACGTATTTGAGCACATTCAAAAACTACCGGACTGGGCCAAGTTCGAACCTGCGAGGTTGGAGTCAAAAGGCCAGCACCTCAACCTTCTGAGCCACACAGCCCGACAGGAGGCACGAAATGTAGGTACGTTTAATTTATTTATTTGTATAACATGTCCATTATTCGTTTGAAGTAAAACGTTGGCTGTGCTTGCCTAATTCAATTCAATCCCATGCTTGCTTTCGTTGGCGTAAAGACATAGGTTTTCAGGTCATTTCCATACTCACTAGACCACGGGGCTGACGACCACAGATATCCCAATCCCCTAAGTGACGTAACAGCAAATGAACCAGTATTAACGCTGACAATTCGATACAGGTCCAGGGTCCGAAACCGATAACTAGGGTTGTCTGACGGAAACTAAATACTAACAACAAAACCAGTCTGGCGAGAATGTAACGTAACATGGTGAACACCGGTAGCAGCCTTCAGCTGTTATCGTAGTTCAGTTGCTCGTAAACATAAAACCAGTTTGGCAAGTATATTACGTAACATCTCGTGGCATTACAAAGGTAGCGTTCAGCTGTTACAGTAGAACCAGTTTGGTACGGATGGCGCGTAACTTGCCTGTTGTCAACGGAAAGCTATTCATTCGCAGAACGAGGCATACTACCTATTCTAAAAACATCATATCACTTTGCTCTCGAAAATAACTTCCGCGGATTACTAAAAGTTTGATATATAGTGGTTCGTCACATCGTTCTCTATTGCTACAAGAAATATCTGCACGTATACACCTAACACCCTGTATATATAAAATAAGAGTTTTGTCTGTACATTGCTCAGAATTTGAAAAGAATGCTATTTTTGTATCGGTCATGTTCACAATAACAAGAAAATGCATTTTTTACATTTCCGTAATTTCTGTCTGTCTGTCTGTCTGTCTGTATGTATGTACACGCATCACGAGAAAACGGTTGAAGAGAATTTAATGAAAATCGGAATGTAAAGTCGGGTTATGAACCGCTACAATCTAGGCTATAAATTATTTTAATCACGCTGAGTGAAATGGTAGTTTAGGGGAAGCCTGAAATTTAATTCTCAAATATTTATGTTATTAGTGGTCGTGTCTTAATGAAAATCGGTAGACAAAGATGGGAAATAAGTCGCCACAATATAGGCTATACACGCTGAGAATAATGGTAGTTTAAGGGAAGGCCTAAAATTTAATTGTCAAATATTTATTGTATTAGTGGTCTTATCTTCACGAAAATTAGTATGCAAAGTCGGGGAATAGGTCGCTATAATCTAGGCTATCAATAATGTTGTTCACACTGAGTGAAATGGTAGTTTAGGGGAAGGCCTGAAATGTAATCTATATACAGAGTGAAGCGAAATTCGCGCACTCGGGCGTCGCAGTGCGACTCCCTACATGCCAGCAATAAAAATGCCTTTCACAAAAGTTCGTCCTGCGAGTGTATCAGGCAGAGAAAGGACGTTGAATAGTGACAATCTGGCAACACTGTAACCACATGTACGGTAAGTACCTCTGTCAGCATCATATATCCGTGCTGAGAAGTTGGTGCGTTGGATAGGGTTTTGGGTTGGCATGCAGGTGATAGAGGGTTCGATCCTGGGTTAAGGCGCAATTTTTTGTTTACTCATTTCCATCGGACATTACATACTGTAATACAGTTTTTTTTTTGGCTAGGGGCTTTACGTCGCACCGACACAGATAGGTCTTTTGGCGACGATGGGATAGGAAAGGCCTAGGAGTTGGAAGGAAGCGGCCGTGGCCTTAATTAAGGTACAGCCCCAGCATTTGCCAGGTGTGAAAATGGGAAACCACGGAAAATCATCTTCAGGGCTGCCGATAGTGGGATTCGAACCTACTATCTCCCGGATGCAAGCTCACAGCCGCGCGCCTCTACGCGCACGGCCAACTCGCCCGGTCTGTAATACAGTAAGACACCGTACCTTAGGTCTCATGTATCCTACATTTACAACATTTTGTAACGCTGAACACAACAAATACCTTGCTAGGCCTACTGGTAACGTAAGCCCTTACGAAATACAATGGACTTGAACGAGGCATGAATAATAGTTGCTACTAATCTATGAGATCGTTGGAGGACGGTAGAAAGAAAACAGGTTTCGCATTTAGTATATGAATTTGTGCGAATAAATTCACGCCCGCGACGTGGAAAGGACGTCTTTCAAAGCTGACCAAGGGAAACGATTGTTCGTCCATTTGTAGGATCGTAGTATGTAAGTGCAAAGGGTTTCTAGAGGACCCGCTGGAATGGCTGTTGACGATTTAGTTGCCAGATACCATACCACCTGGACTACATTTAGGAAATAAAAAAAATACGCTTCAACCCAGGATCGACCCCTCGACCTCCTGAATGCTAACCCAAAACTGTAACCACTGCACCAACTGTACAACACAAAGAATGCGTGCTGACAGAGGTAGTTACCCTGTATGTGGTTACAGTGTTGCCAGATTGCCACTCTTCACGCCCTTTTTCTGCCGGATATACTCGAAGGACGAACTTTTGTGAGAGACATTTTTTTATTGCTGGCATGTGAGCAGTCGCGCTGCGACGCCTGAGTGCGCGAATTTCGCTTCACCCTGTATATAAAATAAGAGTTTTGTCTGTACATTGCTTATAATTTGAAAATAATGGTATTTCTGTATCGGTCATGTTCACAGTAGCAAGAAAATGCATTTTTTACTTTTCCGTAATTTCTGTCTGTCTGTCTGTCTGTCTATCTGTCTGTACACGCATCACGAGAAAACGGCTGAAGAGAATTTAATGAAAATCGGAATGTAAAGTCGGGTGATTAACCGCTACAATCTAGGCTATAAATTATTTTGATCACGCTGAGTGAAATGATAGTTCAGGGGAAGGCCTGAAATTTAATTCTCAAATATTTATGTTATTATTGGTCGTGCCTTAATGAAAATCAGTAGACAAACATAGGAAATAAGTCGCTACAATATAGGCTATACACGCTGAGAAAAATGGTAGTTTAGGGGAAGGCCTAAAATTTAATTGTCAAATATTTATTGTATTAGTGGTCGTATCTTCTCGAAAATTGGTATGCAAAGTCTGGGAATAGGTCACTATAATCTAGGCTATCAATAATGTAATTCACACTGAGTGAAATAGTAGTTTAGGGGAAGGCCTGAAATGTAATTCTCAAACAAGTTATTTATGTCATTAGTGGTCGTATAGATAAATCTATATATATCAATCTCACAGCTGCGCGCCCCTAACCACACGGCCAACTCGCCTGGTCGTACCGACTGAAACAGCCTGCCTGTATATTGGCGGGAAGTAGCATGCCATTCCTCTGGTTCATACATTTTCTGATATATCTGGTTCGTAACACATTGGTTCATCATAGTATTCGAGCTATTCAATCCCTACTCGGAGGCACTGATTGGAATGAGTAGTGTGCATGTTTAACGGAATAATGACAGAGGAGTGTTCACGGCAGTCTGCGACCTGGTTATTCCAGCTCTGGAACTTCGGACTCTTAGATCGGCACCGTAGTACTGTTCGTTGAAAGCGAGAAAGTTTGCGGTGTTTCATTTGATCGAGTATTTTATATGATAACATTGCCTTGAATCGCTACATTCCTACTGACGTTTTTGTAATGACCTATGTTGGATTAAGTTAGGAAAACCACCAAGTCAGTCTTTCTGTGAATCCCGTAGCGAAGCACGGGTACATCAGCTAGTCTATATATATAAAATAAGAGGTTTGTCTGTACATTGCTCAGAATTTGAAAGGAATGGTATTTCTGTATCCGTCATGTCCACAGTAACAAGAAAATGCATTTTTTACTTTTCCGTAATTTCTGTCTGTCTGTCTGTCTGTCTGTCTGTCTGTCTGTCTGTCTGTCTGTCTGTCTGTCTGTCTGTCTGTCTGTCTGCATGTACAAGTATCACGAGAAAACGGCTCAAGAGAACTTAATGAAAATCGGAATGTAAAGTCAGCTGATGAACCGCTACAATCTAGGCTATAAATTATTTTAATCACGCTGGGTGAAATGGTAGTTTACGGGAAGGCCTGAAATTTAATTCTCAAATATTTATGTTATTAGCGGTCGTGTCTTAATGAAAATCGCTAGACAAAGATGGGAAATAAGTCGCTACAATATAGGCTATACACGCTCAGAAAAATGGTAGTTTAAGGGAAAGCCTAAAATTTAATTTTCAAATATTTATTTTATTAGTGGTCGTATCTTCACGAAAATTGGTATGCAAAGTCGGGGAATAGGTCGCTATAATCTAGGATATCAATAATGTTATTCGCACTGAGTGAAATGGTAGTTTATGGGAAGGCCTGAAATGTAATCTATATATAAAATAAGTGTCTTGCCTGTGCATTGCTCAGAATTTGAAATGAACGATATTTCTGTATCTGTCATGTCCACAGTAACAAGGAAATGCAATTTTTTACTTTTCCGTAATGTCTGTCTGTCTGTCTGTCTGTCTGTCTGTCTGTCTGTCTGTCTGTCTGTCTGCGTGTCTGTACACGCATCAATAGAAAACGGCTGAGGAGAATTTAATGAAAATCGGTATGAAATGTCGGGTGATGAACCACTGCAATCTAAGCTACAAATTATTTTATTCACGTTGAGTGAAATGGTAGTTTAGGGGAAGGCCTGAAATGTAATTCTCAATAAATAAGTTATTTATGTTATTAGTGCCAACGGCCGTAGCCGTGTTGAAACACCGGATCCCGTGAGATCTCCGAATTTAAGCAACATTGGGCGTGGTCAGGAGTTGGGTGGGATGCCACGCGCTGTTGGTGGGGGTAGAGGAATGGAGGAGCCGAAAGGAACTGGCCACCCTACTGCGAAGGTTTGGACCTGCCTTCGGGCAGAATAACCCTTACCTACCTATGTTATTAGTGGTCATATCGATAAATAATACATAACTAGCATAACTTTAGTTATGTCGTAAGTTAGTAGTAGTTATGTAAGAAGTTATTAAATTTCCGATCACTTATGTCTTATACATTATTAGCGTACCTCATATAATCAGAGATATTCATGAATTTGGATTTTTGTTACTAGGTCCATATCAGCGCCGAGTCACGAGAAAATGGCTAAACAGAATTTAGTGAAAATCGGTATGTAAAGTCTGAGAATAAGGAACTACAGTCTATGATATCAATAACTTTGTAAGACACCCTAATATCACAGAGTCGAAAGAAAACTAATGTGAAGGCCTGCAATATAGAAAGCTCATAAACTTTATCAACAATAACATTACATTGACCATTGTTTGTTGTGATGTGCTTTTTGTCTTCTGTTTCCTCTCATCCCCGATATATAGGATTACTGCAGCGTACCAAGGTTTTTTTAATTTGCTTGACGTCGCACCGACACAGGTAGGTCTTATGGCGACGATGGGATAGGAAATGAATAGTGGTGTGAGGGAAGCGGCCTTGGCTTTAAGGTACAGCCTGGTGTGACTGGTGTGAAAATGGGAAACCACGGAATACCATCTTCAGGGTTGCCGGCAGTGGGGTTCGAATTCACTATCTCCCGGATGCAAGCTCACAGCTGCGCGCCCCTAACCACACGGGCAACTCGCCTGGTCGTACCGACTGTAACAGCCTGCCTGTATAATGGCGGGAAGGGGCTGGGGAGTAAGATAACTTTCTTCTTTAGCATGCCATTCCTCTGGTTCATAAATTTCCTGATATATCTGGTACGTAACACACTGGTTCATCATAGTATTCAAGCTATTCAATCCCTACTCTGAGGAACTGATTGGAATGAGTAGTGTGTATATTTAACGGAATAATGACAGAGGAGTGTTCACGGCAGTCTGCGACCTGGTTATTCCAGCTCTGGAACTTTGGACTCTTAGATCGGCACCGTAGTACTGTTCGTTGAAAGTGAGAAAGTGTGCGGTTTTTCATTTGATCGAGTATTTTATATGATAACATTGCTTTCAATCGCTACATTCCTACTGACGTTTCTGTAATGACCTATGTTCAATTCAGTTAGGAAAACCACAAAGTCAGTCTTTCTGATAATTCCCTAGCGAAGCACGGGTACATCAGCTAGTAATAATATATTATTATTATTATTGTTATTATTATTATTATTATTATTATTATTATTATTATTATTATTATTATTATTATTATTATTATTATTACCAAGCTACTATTAGAGGAAACATGCTTTACCTATGTTTATGATTTGAAAACACTTATTAGAAGAACTAAATAACACAAATACAGTCCAAGCAAAATTAGGCCTAGATCTTGCATAAAATCCAAGTACTGACTAATTGCAAATGACAATAACATCTTTGTCCGTCGTCATAAGGGGAAACTTAAAACAATTTTAGAATAAGGAATTATAGTAAGTTTGAAAAATATGTAAATAATTTTGAAATAGCATCTTACTAAGTTGCAGAGAAACTATGAAATTATCATTGATTCTGTTAGTAGTATTCCAAATGACACAATGGATGGATCATTATGATATGCATGGCACAAATAGATTTTCTCCTTGAATAAAACATGATAAACTGCATCTCTAAAGTATATACTAACCTTTAGAAATCTTGTCTTGAGTATTCCACACCTTCTTCCTACAAACACCGTTTCACTGCAACTGAACACAAAGTGATAGCCACTGTACGCGCGCTAGGAACCACAGGGATATATACTTCCCACCTAGTGATTTAGGTCGCAGTAGCCATCAGGTTATTAAGTTTGAAATGAAACTGTGCAGCCCTCTTACACTAGCAAGTGGAACTACAAGCTCTGAAACAACTGGGAAGATAATCTCCCTAAACCCGTTACGTATATACGAGGTGGGAAGATAATATCCCAAAGACCTATAAAGAGTTAAACTGCCTCATGCCTGTTTTATCAGCCATTTGGTACTGCCTATGAGTCCTAATTTTAATACCTTCCTTTCTTACACATTTACTTTTAACTACGAAAGAAACACCTTCGTCATCACTAATATCATCTATTACTTCGGTTTCTCTATAGAGCTCATCTGTTTTACCAACACCACATCCAAGATGTTCTTCCCTCTAGTTGGTTCCTTCACTTTGTGAATCAGCTGCCCTTCCTTTATCACCTTATTTGCCATTTGTTGCACATGCTTCCTGTTGTTCGCATTTCCTTCCCAATTGACATTTGGTAAATTGAGATCACCTGCTACTATCACATTCCTTTCCATTTCGTTCCCAACACAGCTGATTAACCTATCAGATAATTCTGAATCAGCGTCAGCGCTACGCTTTCCCGGCCTGTACACTCCAAAGACGTCAAGTTGCCTATTATCTTTAGAGATGAGCCTTACACCAAGAATTTCATGTTTGTCATCTAGCTTACAAATTCTTATTTCACCGGAGCTAATACTCCCCCTCCTACCATTCCTATCCTATCTCTACGATACACACTCCAGTTCCGTGAGAATATTTTTGCACCCATTATATAATTTCTCATCCACGATTGGACTCCTATCACAATATCTGCTAAGTAGATATCTATTAAATTACTTATTTCGATTCCATTATTTGCAATGCTTCTACAGTTGAGCACTAACATTTTCATGTCATCCCTACTTGACTTCCGTTTCCCTGTCCCCTTATTGCCGCTACCTACGTGCCCCTACCTACGCCACCCCGTTTCCCTTAATGTACCTGTCTATAACCCTTCAAAACAAATTTCCTAAGTTATATGTACCACTGTGGTTTAAGTGAATTACATCTGAGCGTAGATCAATGCCTCCTACCCACCCGTTAGGATCTAGAAATCTCACTCCCAGATTCCCATATACCCACTCCATATTCTCATTTAAATCCCCAATTACCTTCCAGTCAGTATCCCTCCTACACAGAATTCCAATGATAACAATCTCCGCTTCCTTAAAATTCACCCGTGCTGCATTTACCAGATCTCGCACATCCCCAACTATGTTGATACTTATACCTGCTTGTCATACGTTGTTAGTACCAACGTGAAACACTACCACATTCTCCTTTCTCTCTTCCTTCTACTTTCTTCAACATTGCCTCAACCTAATTCCTGGATAACACTCTACCCTGGTTCACTTTCCTTCACACACTTTCCCCACATGTCTAACGATGGAATCCCCCATGAGCAGATCTCAGCCCTACCCACCTCATTTGATACCCTCCCCTCCTGGTCAGACCTATCTTCTCTCACAGCTTCATAAGCCACTTCCTCCTCCCTTTTGTCCCACCCATAACCCTGTTCCACCTGTCTTTTCCTATCCACTACTCTACATTTCCCTTTCCTACATTTTCCCTTCCACCTACTTCCACACAGCTCAGCCACAGTTCCGTATTCCTCATCTTCCCTCGGTTGTTCTAGCTGCTGTATGTAAGCTTTGGGAAGGCATTCTTTCTGATTATATTAGACATGTTTGTGAAATTAATAACTGGTTCGACAGAAGGCAATTCGGTTTTAGGAAAGGTTATTTCACTGAAGCTCAACTTGTAGGATTCCAGCAAGATATAGCAGATATCTTGGATTCTGGAGGTCAAATGGACTGTATCGCGATTGACATGTCTAAAGCATTTGATAGGGTGGATCATGGGAGACTACTGGCAAAAATGAGTGCAATTGGACTAGACAAAAGAGTGACTGAATGGGTTGCTATATTTCTAGAAAATAGATCTCAGAGAGTTAGAGTAGGTGAAGCTTTGTCTGACCCTGTAATAGTTGAGAGGGGAGTTCCTCAGGGCAGTGTTATCGGACCTTTATGTTTTCTCATATATATAAATGATATGAGTAAAGGAGTGGAATCGGAGGTAAGGCTTTTGCGGATGATGTTATTCTCTATAGAGTGATAAATAAGTTACAAGATTGTGAGCAACTGCAACGTGACCTCGAAAATATTGTGAGATGGACAGCAGGCAATGGTATGTTGATAAACGGGGCTAAAAGTCAGGTTGTGAGTTTCACAAATAGGAAAAGTCCTCTCAGTTTTAATTACTGCGTTGATGGGGTGAAAGTTCCTTTTGGGGATCATTGTAAGTATCTAGGTGTTAATATAAGGAAAGATCTTCACTGGGGTAATCACATAAATGGGATTGTAAGTAAAGGGTACTGATCTCTGCACATGGTTATGAGGGTGTTTAGGGGTTGTAGTAAGGATGTAAAGGAGAGTGCATATAAGTCTCTGATAAGACCCCAACTAGAGTATGGTTCCAGTGTATGGGACCCTCACCAGGATTACCTGATTCAAGAACTGGAAAAAATCCAAAGAAAAGCAGCTCGATTTGTTCTGGGTGATTTCCGACAAAAGAGTAGCGTTACAAAAATGTTGCAATATTTGGGTTGGGAAGAATTGAGAGAAAGAAGAAGAGCTGCTCGACTAAGTGGTATGTTCCGAGCTGTCAGCGGAGAGATAGCGTGGAATGACATTAGTAGACGAATAGGTTTGAATGGCGTCTATAAAAGTAGGAAAGATCACAATATGAAGATAAAGTTGGAATTCAAGAGGACAAACTGGGGCAAATATTCATTTATAGGAAGGGGAGTTAGGTATTGGAATAACTTACCAAGGGAGATGTTCAATAAATTTCTAATTTCTTTGAAATCATTTCGGAAAAGGCTAGGAAAGCAACAGATTGGGAATCTGCCACCTGGGCGACTGCCCTAAATGCAGATCAGTATTGATTGATAGTGACTCGTACCGATTTCTCACAGACACGTGTCCTGAATTCTGATCCTCAATAGAGCCCTTAGCCCGCAAATTCCTTCCACTTAAAACAATAGACCACCTGTCTTCTACAATTGCCCCTTTGCTTCCCATCTTTCTTTTACACCTACTGTATCCTGATAATTTTTAGGGAGGCCTACTTTCCTTCCTGTCCTCTGAGAGAATCCTAATTTTCTCCCACAAGCTCTCCAACTCCCCCTTCATACTTCTTAATGCCTGGCCACACCCACCGTTTCTACACTTGCACTCCTTAGCCATTCTTTATGGAATAATGAGTAGAAAAGGAAAAATAAAATCACTTCTTCTGTGCAAAATAAAAATGAAAGGAAAGTAATGTTGTCTATAAAAATGGAAGGAAAGAAATATTGTCTAGGATAGTTCACAAAGATCACACAACAACAAAGTAATTAATATCAGCTACTACTACCCTACAATACTACTTAGTTAGACGATTTGCTTTCTACAAGACCCTAACATAATGAAAATTGCTGTTAATTACTGAAACCTGAAAGTAATACACAAGAATTAGGCCTACAAATTCTAAACTGCAGTTAAGTCTATCCTAATTACTGCAAAAGTATTCTACAAAGAGAGTTAATACAGATACCACAGATACTGTAGATACTACAGATAGTTTACTACACAAATATTTCACAGTAATAGAATAAACACACTAATGCATAATCAGATACCTACTAAAACACTACAGTAATTTTAAACTACGTTCGTACGTATCCTAATTACAATAGGTTATTACTAAGCACAAATAGAAATGAAAATTGCATTTAGGCCTAAAGTTTGAAATTGGCAAGAACTAGTGTACTCAAAGGTTGCCAACAAAATTAAACGCGTAGACAGACGATTATTATTAGTACTACTTTACCCTACTATGCTCTAATAGAAATGAAACATTGCATTTGGTTAAATGTTAAAGTATCGAAAGGGTTACAGCACACAAAGAAAAACACGAATGTAACAGGCAAGATCCTATCCAATATACCGCATCTTCACTACAATTCTCAACTGAAGTGTGGTTATGTGATCATTACAGCTGGTGGATTACTATTATTTTCCCTACTCCACCGGACGGAGAATAAAAGTTTCCTTAATTACTGAAAAATGCAAGGTTGTCTACAGCAATTTCTCAAAAATATTTCTGCTAAAACTACTCCTATTACTCCAGGAGCTTGAACTGCAATTAATGGGATATAGGAACTTTATTATTATTAGCTAACCGCCCATAAATAATGAAAGATCGAGGGAGCGAAATATAAATTACGGATATTTTCACTACTTACTCAGAACTACAAATGATCGGAATACAAGATCAGCTGATGTTTATTTATATTTACCTGACTATACTACACCCTTTGTTCATGACAATAACCAACAATGCAATATTTGAATATGGAGAGCGACAATAATCAATAACAATACAACGACTTTTAACTATTTCGCCAGTGAAATACTGTACATTCTGTTGAAATCCTTTCTTTAAACAAAATTTACAACAATATCGCGTTATTTAAAGAAGTTATTACCTTCGTGATAGGTGGGACAGTTGACAGCTATATTAAATACCCTGTCAGTTACCTGCACTAATATAACAACTGCCGAAGTTACGACTCTCCTTAATATCCCGTCTTTGTAAGTATTTTATCAACAAACCTACTGATATTTAACAATAATATTTGAAAACAATATTTCTTCTTTCACGCAGTCCTCAATTACAGCCTGTAATCTAGTGAACGCCTACGGAACTACCCAGTGTAATAATTGTAAAAAGCCCCCTAATCTCAATTACTACAAACAAACACTAAACACCAATATTTGTGGAACTAAATATATCACTCACACGCATACAAAATATTTGATAAATTATCACTAAGATAATACAGAGCTCTTGTAACAGCCAACCACTCGCTAGCGCATCCAACAATGGAATCTATCTCCCGGATGCAAGCTCGCAGCTGCCCGCCCCTTACCGCACGGCCAAATTGCCCGGTATATTGTTAGGCCTATTATGATTATTATTACTATTATTAATATTAGGATCCCTTTCAATGTTTCCAATTCGTGTTTTTATCTATTATCCTTTTCCTTTCCGATTTGCTCTCGTAATGTTCGTTTTTATTTTATAAAGGTGTACTTCATTCCCTCGGTTTCTTTGAGATTCCTCAGGTCATTTCTTCATGACTGATGGAAATTAGTACGGGATATAATGGTCAAAGAAGGCCATGACTCGCTTACTATCGATTACATGAATGAATCGAATCCACCGAATTTCAGTACTATTTTTATCGTAAATGGATGATTATAAATGCTTTCACGCAAATCAACTGTTGAATCAACGAAGGATTAATAAAATTCCATTTTATTAGAGAAAACTATGTACGTATATACGACGAATATTTCGCTGTAGGCAGGACTTTCTTCTGTGGCATTACGCTTCAGTCGTGCCGTCCCTCGTTTCTTCTCCAGAGGTCCAGGACTAGCACCAACGAATGGGTTTTTGCTATGTCTGTGAATTCTCACTATATTTGTCCATCATGACTAGCGAGGGCAGTTCAAACCTAAACAGTAGGTGAAAAGTGTCGAGGGTATAATAACATTCCTTAGCGTATTTTACCAGAATTGCTAGACCTAAGGCTAAATCATGTATTTCACCAAAAATAGCATGACCCCTGGAACAATAATGATATTAATAAATGAATTATTGGCAAAAGTAGATATATCGAAAAGGATCGGAAGTTTCAATAAATAATAATGAAGCAAAGCAAAACACTTCAATCGCGGAAAGACTTCACAAACAAACGACGAAAGACATACTAAAGCGCAGTGACGTAGTAAATTCCAATAGATACTCTTGATGTACACGACAATCTACGTTTGTAAATATTTCTGTTCTAATAGTGGTATATACTAATCCTCCGCTAATTTGACTCTTGATTTAAGCCAAAGGAATTATTATGTTCAATACATAAATACATACATAATACATAAATAATAATGAAATTTGTTGGATACGATTCATTCACATAGCGCTAATTATTAAGAAATTCATCCAGTGCACTGCAGTGCTGTTTTCACAACTATGGAGTTGCTTCTGCTCGAGAAGATATCGTATTCAACTCAAACTACAACTGAACTTAGTAGAAAGTAAGGGCAATTCTATTAACAGTTTTATAATTCATTTGTGATCATGATCTCTTATTGTTCAGGACTTGATATAGTTTCATAATCTAGAAGCATTTCTACTTGGGAAACATCATCCCTTATCTCGAGAAAACAAATTGAATAATTAATTCCAAATAAAATGCATTACTTTACTCGTTACATTCTGGGGAGTAATTATGAACCGAAGAAAGTAGTCGGAAAATATTCAACATAACATATTCACACTGCTATGAGCAAATTTCTAGAAATGTTTGTCCTCCTAAATTTGAAATAATATTGTTGTTTGAAATAATTACTCGTATTGACCGCCTGCTAAAAAACAGTCCTGCAACAGCAAGTATAAATCTGTAGCCATTGAACTATATATGAAAGTAATTGAGCATTTATGGTACCGTGAGACATAAATCACTGTCATGTCAGTACAAAATCCATTGACGTAACAAGGTCTCATCCGTACTTCGTGTAATTCACTGATGAAAAATTATATTTGTGATCAACATAGTGAGTGTTATTACCATTTACATCTATGTGTAAAGTTTTCGTTGAGTCCTCTAACAATCGCAGCCGAACGTATGGGATGAAATATATGAGATAACTTTCGTTTATTGAGTCGAACTCTGTGAGACCCATTAAGTAACTAAGAACTTGTAATGAATATCAGCTTGGCAATCGGGAGATAGTGGGTTCGAACCCACTGTCGGTAGCCCTGAAGATGGTTTTCCGTGGTTTTGCATTTTCAAACCAGGCAAATACTGGGGCTTAATTAAGGCTTTCTTTCCACACTTAGAGCTTCCCTAAACCCTCATCGCCATAAGACCTATCTGTGTCGGTGTGACGTAAAGCACATAGCAATAAAACCAAGAAAGCAGGTGCTGACAGGCATGAACACCTGCTTCAAAATAAATGTAAACATATGTGAAGCAACCCCGACTGTACGCCTGACCTTAGTGGACTCAATTAAGGAGGACAAGTCCACGTACATGGCATTCGCAGGTCTAGAAAAGGCATTCGATAATGCTGATTGGACCAAGCTATTTGAGGTTCAGAAGGTGATAGTGATTAGATGCCGAGAAAAAAGATTTGTCCGCAGTCTTGAAATACCGAGAAAGAAGACTTGTGCGCAGTCTGTACGAAAATCAGTCTACAGCAGGGCCTCTGGGGGTGCATGGGCCTGGTGCATGCACTGTGCACGGTGCAAAAGACGACTTCGCTTGGTTGCTCAGAGTGCAGACCCCCACTCCTCGAATTGGAGCAATAGCGCTGTCTCTCTCTTTCCCCACGCCTGTCTCGCTCGATCCCCTGTCTCCCTCTTCCTCACTTACTCCGTAGCGTTCCAAATCCGAGCCGAGTTGAGCCGAGCTTAGCCGAGTAGCCCAGAGACGAAGCGTTGGTCCGAGCCGAGCCGAGTGGAACCGATGCACAGTGCAAGGCGCTCTTGCGCCTCGATTTGCACGCGTGAGATTTTGGGCGTTTGAGAGGCCCTGGTCTACAGTGATAAGAATCGGGCGCAGAGGAGAAGAAATAGCAGCCATTGGGAAAGGAGTGAAGCAGGGGTGCAGTTTGAATATTCTCCGTTTCAATGTTTATAAGAACAGCCTGTAAAGGAGATCAAAGAGGAATGGGAATCACAATCCAAAGAAAAGGGAATGAAAATATTGGGATTTGCCGATGATATTTTTATTTTATCTGAGTCTGCAGAAGATCTGGAGAAATTGCTGAATGGTATGGACACAGTATTGGAGAAGGAGTACAAGATTAAAATAAATAAATCCAAAACACAAGTGATGGAATTCAGTCAAATGAAGTCAAGTGATGAAAGAAATATTAGATTAGGAAATTAAGTCTTACAGGAAGTAGATGAATATTGTTGCTTGGATAGTAGAATAACTAACGACGGCAGAAGTAAGGAGCACATAAAATGCAGATTAGCACCAGCTAGGAAGGCCTTTATTAGGAAAAGGAAAAGAAAAGAATGAAATGTAATTTGCTCACTTTGGACAATAATATAGGCATTGCGGGTTTCTGAAGACTTTCGTCTGGAGAGTGCCATTGTATGGAAGTGAAAATTACACCATAACTAGCTCAGAAAGAAAGACAATTGAAGCTTTTGAAATGTAGTGCTGCTGAAGATTGCTAGAGGTGAGATGGATAGAACTCGTCACGAACGAAGTGATACTGAATCGAATTTGTTAGAGGAGAACGATTCGAGGAAATTTGACGAGAACAAGTGATAAAATAATACTTGGGAGCCTAAGACATGCAGGACTTGTTCAATTGACTTTGAGGGAAGTGTGAGCGGTAAGAAAGATAGGGGTAGACCAGTGTATGAATATGACAAGCAGATTATGGTATGTTCAGGATGAAGTAGTTATGTAGAAATGAAAATGTTAGCATAGGGTAGGGTGGCATGGAGGGCTGCATTAATCCAGACTATGGACTGATGTCCTAAACAACAACAACAGAGTGGCTAACTGCTCTTCCACCTGCATGATTACCGGTAATATACGTCAGATCGGAGTGGTGATCGACTGTAATTTTTCAAACAAGTTATTGCAATGTACATTGGACTCTTGTATGAGAGTAATCAAAGGCTTCATGTGTTCTTAACTAAATATGGTTAATTCCAGAACGCTCTCTAACCATATGATTAAAAATAGTATTAAGTTCTCATTTATTACTTCTATACTAATCACAACTTCTGCACTCCAGGTTAATAAACCCCGCAAGTGCTCATTCTATTAGGCAACCCTATAGGTTTTGAACTGTAACATAGCATGAAAGGAATTCTTATGGTGTACTAAGCATGCCTTAATGAATCTTAAAGTTCTTGTGTTGCATCTAATTTATTATTATCTGTAGAAGTGATAATTATGACAATAAAGTGCAGTTGTAAATTACTAATGCGAAATAACTTCTTCATTCATTACAGGTGAGATTTTATCTTCTTTGTCTGGGAAATATTGCATCGAACTACACCTCCGTGAGTACATTACAATATTAATAAATATGCAGTGTATAAACTGTAATTCCATTTTCTAATCCATGCAAATATATTATTTCATACTAATACTGTCACTTAAATCATTCAATCGGCCTAATTCTCTGAACAAGCTAGGAAACGACAATAATAATAATAAATATTCACCGGGAGAGTTGGCCATGCGGTTAGGAGCGCGCAGCTATAAGCTCGCATCCGGGAGATAGTGGGTTCGAACCCTACTGTTGGCAGCCGTGAAGGTTTTCCGTGGTTTCCCATTTTCACACCAGGCAAATGCTGGGGGTGTACCTTAATTAAGGCCACGGTCGCTTCCTTCCCATTCCTAGGCCTTTCCTGTCCCATCGTCGCCATAAGATCTATCTGTGTCCATGCGACAAAGCAACTAGAAAAAATATTCAACGTTCCTTTAATAATTATTATTAGTTTTAAGATCGTCTGCAGTGTTGATGTATTGCTCTGAAAATCAGGTTGTTTTATGTTCCGTATAACGTGCAAAAAAAACGAAGTCAGTTGGTGCAGACATTATTAGACTCTTTCTTTAGAATTTGCTTTACGTCGGACCAAACAGATATGTCTTATGGCGACGATAACACTGGAATGGACGAGAAAGGAGTGATGATAACTACTACTACCACTGGCCTCCCAGATCCCCATATATAACTCCGTGTGATTTCTTCCCATGGGGATCTCACGATCTCCCGGATGCAAGCTCACAGCTGTGCGCCCCTAACGCGCAGCCAAATCGTTCGATAAATTTTAGATTAAGGAATGACGTCTTAAAAGAAGTAGGCGTACATGTAAATTACTTGTGTAGTACAATAACTAACATTTGATTAATAAGAAGGACATTAAATGTAGACTAGCACAAGCAACGAAATCCGGAGCGTGGCATTGTATGTATTAATTTATTGTTAATAAGGATCCTTGATTAGGATCGGCCGAGTCGGGAGTTAAATCCGCAACATCCAGTAAAAAAGGCAGGCGTCTAACAAAATAAGCTACGCAGCTGTTCAATAAATAAAATACCCCGGGATATTCTGTACGGAATTTTTTGAACTTCCATGAACTACTTTACGGAGTCTTAACCTAGTTGACGTAGTAGTTCCTTCGCCTCCTCATTCAAGGTGTCACTGTTGTACATTGCTCCTAAATTGTGTATGTCAGCGACCGAGATTTTACCTACCACCCGCTGGTTTAATTCAGGGGTAGGAAGGGGAAGAGTGTGAATGTGCACATTTCGGAGTTCAAGATTTGAATTCCAATTCCAATAATAATTCAATAATGCCAATGACCATTTTGGGAGTAAATTGTGCAGGCTACATCCAGTTTCATTTTTCCTCTGAAAGTTCAAATCCAAAAATAATATAAACTAAAAATATTAACGGATGAACGGCATTTAAAATACCGGCACTGCTACCATGCTACTACTATACTACAGTATACTATACAGTGGACCATCATGAGAGTAAATTTTGCAGACTAACTTCGGTTTCGAGACTTCTTCGCAAATTCAAATTTTAAAATTACGACAATTACAAAAATATGCGAGCAAAGTGTTTAATGTCCTGATTTGTGTCTTGTGTCTACCCACCGAAAAACTCGCATACCGTGATCCATGAAGTTGTAAAAATCTGGTATTAGGAATGATGTTCACTAAAATACCGGATGATTGCATTAGGATGGATAGTGTGTCAGGTTTCGTGCTGATCCTTACGAACGTACATGAACAATCCGACTGAAAATACACTGCTTGACAAAAATATTGAAGCATCCAGAAGGAAAGGAGGAAACGAAATGAAACTTCATGTGTTGATAGGGTATGTGATGTTATTTCAGTGATTTTAAAATCGAGTCAAATTGGCAAAGAATGAGACAGTTTGAGCCCACTTATCATGATGACGTTGCATCCCATCCCACTCTGGTCTGAAAGCATGCACCGATTTGGTTGGGAAGGGTGTCCTAAAGCCGTTGTATCATCTCCTGGGGCAAAGTGGCCCACAATTCTTGTACCTGGTCCTTGATATCCTGGATACTGGCACTGGGACGTAATTGACGTCCGAGCTGGTCCCCCGTATGTTCTATCGGGACAGATCTGGTAATCTTGCTGGCCACGGGAGTACCTCAGCATCATGCAGAAGGTTCATAGAGCTACGTGCCGTGTGTGGACGAACAATGTCCTGTTGATGATGATGAATATAATAATGACAATAGTAATAATAATTTTATTTCCTTTACACCCAATTAACTACCTTTACTGTTTTCGGAGAAGCCTAGGTGCCGGAATTTGGTTTAGTATGAGTTATTTTACATGCCAGTGAATCTACCAACACGAGTCTGACGTATTTCAGCATCTTCAAATAACACCGGACTGAGCCAGGACCGAATCTGCCAAGTTGGGGTCAGATGGCCAACGCCTCAACCGTCTGGAACACTCAGCCCAGCTCGTCCTGTTGAATAATGACCCCTCGATACTGTCCTATGAGAGGAAATACATGAAGAAGCAGGATGTCTGTGACGTATCGCTGTGCCGTCAGAGTTTCCTCAATCACCAGCCGCCGTGACCTCATGTCACACACGACGGATCCCCACAATATGACGCCAGGATTAAACAACCCCGCTGTGCTCTCCAAAACATTGGTAGAATGGGACCTCTCCCAAGGTCGCCGCCATACTCGCAGACGAGGGTCGGCTGGGGTAGTGCAGATCCACGATTCATAGCTGAGCAGAATGCGACGCCAATCATCGGTAGTCCATGCTTCCCGGTCTCGACACCACCCCAAACGCGTCTATTTGTGTTGTGTTGTTAACGGCAGCCTAAGAATGGGACGGTAATTCCTCGTCCGTCTGCTGCTAATCTCCAACCCATGGTGGGGGATGACACAGACTGTTGCTGGGAGTCCATTAATTGTTTTCGGATCGTAGGAGCAGATATGAAGGGGTTACGACGTGCTTTGTTCACAATACGGGGATCCTCCCTTGTGATGGTCAGACGTGGTCGACTGGAACCTTAACGAGCAATATGCCTACCCTCACGATCCCGTGCAGTCCAACATCTGGCCACTGTCATATCCCAATACATCACAAGTCTGGATATTGCACGATTCGTCCAGCCGGCTAAGTGGAGTCCCAAAACGAGGCTCCTTTGAAACTCTATCATGTGCTGATAATGGTGTCTCACACGAGTACGTGGCACCTCCGTGTCCTTCACAGTGATAACTCAACCTCTGATGCATTTCACGTCCCTTTCAAACCCTACTTGGCCTGGTAACAGTTCTAAACGCGCACAAAACTGATGCACTCTTTTGGCCGTTGTACCTGTCATAGGGTGTAGCAAATCTAATCATCTACATCTCAGCGATGGTGTGTACGTGTACGAAGTTACATTGACATCCGATCATTTGTTCTTGGTGCTTCAATTTTTCTTATCAGGCAGTGTATGACAATCAACTGGTCTTGTCCTCTTATGTGTAACATTTCGTAACCTTATCACGACAAAACTGGTAACTTATATCCTGACTGCTCGCGTCACACACACAGGGATGCTTCCGCCAACGTTGGGAAGGAAAAGAGGTAGACACTAGCCTGGAGTGAAAATAGAAAAGTACGAAAATCCATCTACTGACAATCAGTGCTCGACATCTTTAATGCAAGCACACAGCTATACGAGCCTTACCGTGCAACCATCTCGTTCGGTTTCAGTATTTCGGACTGGAAGTATGTGAATGAAGCGAGCAGAGCAGAGCAAGGAAAGCAGTACTCGAAGATGAATTTGAATACTCCAGATGAGAGGGCGTAATTTAACTAACTGCTAGCCCAACAATTGGGTGCCATCAGAAACTTTACTTAAATTCCAATTGGATTAATAGACATCATAATTTTAAATATAAGTAATGTGAGCGCCAGAGTTCATCTAAGTGAATCCAATGAACACAGAGTGAAATGAAAATAAAAATCCACAGCCTATTTACAGTCATTCGACCGAGTCTGGAATGGAATGAATGAAGCCCCCATCTAGCGGCGAGGATAGGAAATGTGCCGGCTGCCGAACCCGGCCGCACTCCTATTAGGCAATGATTAATGACTGAGAGATGAAATGAAATGATACTGGAGAGTGTTGCTGGAATGAATGATGACAGGGAAAACCGGAGTACCCGGAGGAAAACCTGTCCCACCTCCACTGTGTCCAGCAAAAATATCACATGGAGTCACCGGGATTTGAACCACGGTATGCAGCAGTAAGAGGCCGGCGCGCTGACGCCTGAGCCATCGAGGCTCCGTGAACTCGGAGTGAATATATTGAAAATGTATCTTCTCCCCCTGGGTGTGTAGATGAGGTTGCGCATTCTTAAATACGCTACGAGCCTTACCGACCACATGAAAAATTTGACGGTTGGGAACTGTACCCATATTTAGCAATGACTCCACCTAACTAATTTTGAAATAAAGTATCTCCATTATGTCATCCACGTAATCTGCTCAAGAGCACTTCATTGACACACATACGACAATACCACGGTATAATCTCACATAAGACATTGACGAAAGGCTGAAAGATTATCCCTGTGTACAACAAAACGTGGGCAGGCCTATACAACAAAATTACTGGTACTTCAGAAACTCTACAAAATATGAGCTATCATTTCTAGTGAGAAATTGGGCAACGGTGAAACAATATATCGAGAAAACCCTTACAATATTTTGTGTATAATATACACAATTTCCAGAATTTAACTATCGATACATGGTAACCTAATTTGAATTATTTTACTCAATAGTGCACCTTATAATCCTCACTGACAATATCGGTTGGTTTAAATCGACTTTCACTTTAGGAAACCTACGCTTCTTAACTTGGTCTTGTAAACGGGTCATAGATACTTCAGCCCCACAGGGAAACAGGAAAAGTAGTGCATGCCATCCGTATGTAATGTCATCCATTGTCTGACAATGTAAGCAACAGCACAAATTATCTCAGAAAAGAAGACATACGACGAAAACCTGTACAGGTAGCAGAATGCTACCAGATATCAACATCTATTACCAACAGATCAACTATGATATTCATTGACTACCATCTCCAGACAGGAGGATACGTAGATAGACCAGTCAATTGACGCTGGATACTCGATACATGACAATGGATAATTCTCCCACCCAGCACCGCCTTATAAGTTATAAGCTAGACCCCATCCCGCCGGCCCCACTAGTTGTTAACGAGTCCGAGGCTTCATGAAATGAATTCATGGATGCCCATTTTCATCAGATGGCCATAATTCTGAAAACAGCTTGCTGCGGGCGAGTTGCACGTACTAAGCACGACCACGACTCCGAGAGCAGTTGGATCCTTTTCGATGATCCGTGCAAATTGCCATGTTGTATTTTGCCTTCGGTTAACATTTCTCATTTTCCTAATTGCTGTGCACAATAGTTTACGTACAAGATATGCAGAGCTCCCAGCGTATAAACGTCACTGTGTATTTATAAATAAATTAATAATGAAAAATATAATGCGGGAATGTGGTATATGTACTACCAGAAGGTCAAGATAGCGTTTAAAACCCTAGGCACATTCATTAATTCTATATCCTCAATATTAATGCCTACTTTAAGGCAAGTAGGCATGCTAAAGCTAATTCATTTGGTGGGAATAGGCAAACCGTCATCGTGTTCCTCTAATCAGAATATTATTATCCTTTTACCAAATATAGTGGGTTCTTATAAAATTTGTATCTCAACCTACATTTAATTTAGTACAAATGCCTTTCTTATGAGACAAAAAGGCTTTACAGACAATTGAAAGACAAACTGAACCAGAATTCAAAATCAGCATAATCTCAAACTCTAAGAAAATGCGGGAAGTTATCGATCTTAAAAAAAAGCAAACAAACGTACGAATGATCACTGGATGAGGGCTTTGCAGGTAACTTGAATGAAATACGAAAAAATATTGATTGTGTGTCATTTGTAATAGAATTAAAAATAATAATATTATTATTTGTTTTAAGTCCCAATAAGTCCCAATAAACACTTTTATAGTTTCCAGCGATGCTGAATTTTGGTAATTTTTTTCCCAGAAGCGTTCTTTACCGTGCACTATAAGTCTGAGGCTCATGTATTTGTTCAATATTAAATACTCCTGGACTGAGATAGGATCGTACCTGCCTACTTGGGCTCAAAAAAGCCAACGTCATACAGTGTGAACTAGTCAGCCAAACAAACAAAGTAAGACTTTCTTAATACGATTAACTGAAAATTATGGAGAATCTAGTGCCCAGTAACGAGTGAGTGATCTACAGCTGTACTCTTTTCTCCTCAATGTGTAGCCTACATTCTATCAGTACAGAGGAACTGAAAGCAATATGTAGGAGATAGTCATGATGAAATGTGAGGAAAATTTCACGTGAACTAGGTGAGGATTTAACGGATTTGCTGAACGCTCTGCTCGGTCTTGGAAGCGACTCCAGGACTGACATTAACAAAAGCAAAACAAGCTAATACGCTTGAAAGACTACGGTTGAGTGAAGTTAAGTGACATTAAAAAATGGAAAATAATTGCTACCTTTTGTTGAAATAATCCATGAAAAAGGGATAAAATGAAGAGTAAGCCCATCTGTGAAGTGAAATCCTTTCTCACAAAGAGAAATTGACTAATTTCCAACGTAAGTATTTTCATTTCTGATTGTCTCTTAGGATCAGTGACATTGTAATGACGTAAATGGTGGACAGTACCTGGTGAATAAATGGATATTACATGATCTTGACTAGAGAAAGCTGAAATAGGGAAATTAAAAGAAATTTCTTTCGAAGAAGGTGTTAGTACATAGGATTTATACTGAGACCTACAGGACTTGCTCGTTTTTTTGGTGGCATTTGCGGTGTAAGAAAGCATAATTATAAAATAAATGGTTCTGAAAATTTTGTAGGATGAAGTAGAGCAGAAGCGTGAGTCCGGATGGTGCAAACAATATTTTTAAGAAAGCTCTTGAGTTTTGATCTCAACGAATACAGTATCTAATAACTTTTTGTTTATTGCATTCTTATTAAAAAACGATCGAGCGCTTAGCCCATCCAGTTAACTACAAACCTGTACATAGGAATTACACCTTAAATGCTCAGACCTATGCCCTTCTATACTGGTGGCAGACCACTACCAATGGAAGTAAGTTTGAGGAAAATTACAGCCCTGTAGAAACAGAAATACATATGTCAACCAAGAAAGTGAACACCAAAATGGGTAAATAAGACTTAAGTACAATACTCGCGTCCACCTACCGTAGTAATCATTGTACGGGACTGAATGGAAAGAAAATAAAAGAAGTAACTTCATACATTCAGATGACCCAGTAGCAGATCTCGCCCACCCAGCCACCCAGTCGAAAGATACAGGTAGTCCCCGAAGTTCCGTAACACTTTTATTAAGTTTTTACACAAAACTAAAAATTATAAAGCTTTCGTATATATATCTTATGAAAGAGGAGCTCAAATGTTTTATAGCTTGAAAATTACAACCAATGCTCGTAGTACCCGCATTCAGCACAGTTGTAGTTTTGTAAAAATATATTTTGTATCCGCATGAAACAATAGATGGAAGAAAACGTGGACTTCGTGAATCGTATAATCTTTAGTGACGAAGCGACATTGCATACAAATTGCAAATTCGAGATACAAAGCTGTTAAGTGTGGGGTGCCGAAAACCCTAATGAATTCGTCGAATACGAGCGTGATTCCCCTAGAGCTAACGTTTACTTCGCAATGTCATCGCGGAAACCTTACGGACCATTCTCCTTCGCCAAATAAACCGTGATGATAGTGATTATTATTGTTTAAAGGGGCCTAATATGTACGTCATCGGCCCCCAAATAAACTGTAGGTTTATTATCATGGATATAATACGGCAATGGTTGTTCCCACATACGCAAGGAGATTTGGACAATGTCCTGTTCCTGCAGGACAGGGCCCCACCCCATTACCATAGCGAAGTTCGTGATTTTATTAACAACGACGTACCTCAACACTGGAATGCTTTTTTTTTGCTAGGGGCTTTACGTCGCACCGACACAGATAGCCTCCCAGATCCCCATATATAACTCCGTGTGATTTCTTCCCGTGGGGATACACTAATGATTGTGTGCATGTGCCATTTTGATGAGCCCTCCTTCAAATCAACGCGCGCCAAGTACAAAATACCTTGTATAAAGTATTAAATATATGTGCCTGGGTCACTGGTTCGTGCCTCTGATACGGCACAATATGAAAGCGGTATCATTTTATTTTTTTTGTGTGTAATAAATTTGTAAAAGTGTTACCGGTGTTTAGGGACTTTCTCTATTACAATCTCTTTTTCTTGCGCAACAACACCTTAAGACGAAAACAGTATAAGAAGACAGACAATTCCTTAATGACGATAATCGAAACTAAACATATTATTATCGAAATGAAATTACAAATCCATGGACAGAAACAAATTATACATATCTCCTTGATGGTTGCGATAACATGCTACGATGAACACTGCAAGTCACCTCCATAATGGAAGTCACGCGAAGAGTGTTCCAAACAGCCTTACTATCACAGGAACATCAGAAGTATCCCACAAGGCGATTAATGTGAACCTAATTTGGAGAAAACTCCTGGGCTATATTGGAGTGAGGTAGCCCATAATGGAAAGAGTCGAATGTAATTCAATTCGAAGTACAAGCTCACTGGGCTAAAAAATTTGAACAGTCGTCCGGGAAGTGTACGTGCACTACTTTATCCAGGAAGGAAATCATGTATTGCTATGGTATTTTTTAAGTGAATCAGGCAGGGGGCGTTTTCCAGATAAAATTAAAACTTTTCCACCTTTCATACGTTATCCTCTTTACAGTTCTTAAGCTACTTTCATTAAAAGTGCCCTACGTTACTAGGGACGATGGTGCGTGAGATTTGAGGCAGCACACTCGACAAGCTATATGATGTGACAGCAGCCCATATAATACGCACAAAGCTCAGAGCTGGATGCTGCCACAAGCACAAGCATATATTTGATATGCTGTCCTCATCATGTTCACCAACGTCACTATACTGCTTCTCTGAGCCTTCATTAGAGCCACAAAGCCGTCACATTCTTCTCATTACATGCCTCTAGTGTAGCAGTATTGCCTTATTTATTATCTAGCACAATCTTTCGAAATCTAACTGTAGTACAAACAAAATTCAACACATTTCTGAGAATGTAAAGGAAAATAAATTTTAAAAAACTCTACAGTGACAATGTAATTGTTCCTTCACTGAAACTAAACAACATTTCAAGTAGACAGTTAAACTCATATTTTCCCCTTGTTAAGAAGTTAGATAGTGCTAATTATTTTGTAATGTGAGTTCTCTCAATGTATGTGAATAATTGTGTGCGTTTTGTATTTTGAAATTTATTAACTGCATATCATTTAAAACCCCAAGTACATATTCGAGGTGATTCAGGAAAAAGTATTCCTACTACTTCGTGGTGTGGCGGCACCACTGTGATTGCTCACCTCGGAAAGATCATCCTTTTCGAACTCTTAATTCAATATTCACATCACTTTGATTGTATTCCAGAAGCCTTGTAATTATTATTCACTGTCTGAATGTGCTAGAATCGACTAGTATGGCTGCAATATTCATTGGCGAGAGGTACTTAAGCCACGAATATTTTCCATATCCTCCCATAACTTTCACACAATGCACATGTCGCATCGTTCACACACATCCCCTTAGGCGTTTAATGACCATCAGTATGTACAAAGCACCAATCAAAAATATTTTTAAGAAAAGTCAATTCCAATACAACTATCACTTGAAAATGTTCTTACTAAACCGACTTTCAGGTAAGGAATCAGTTACGTCGTTAAATTTGTTAAAATACAAGTCCACAATATAACACAATTACAAGGAAATCTTTCCAATTTCTATAACTTCGACTACAATTACAAATCTGTTTACCTACACTTGCCACATTAAACCAAACTACAAGGGGTCGGTAGATCAACGTCTCATATAAATAAGGTGAATAACGAAAAATGAAAATAAAATAACGGCTGACGAATCGAAACCGCATTCGTAGTGAAAATCCTACAAATATCAACTAAGTGTCAACACACGGTATTATCATAACATATCGGACACTCGAACAATAAACCTTAAAGTAAAGAAAAGTAAATAAAAAACCAAAGTCTATCGAACTTGAACACGCGCGACTAAGCAGTATTGATCAGGCTCCATTAGCCAGGTTTCCACGTGGGACAACCCTTACATTCATGCCGCTATGGATGCAACGCTCTTATGGGAGCACCTTCTGGCTAGTAAGAATTATGCCGAAACATGGCCTGAATAGTACCTGCTAATACATTTCACATTTGTATCCACTACTGCAGACACTAACATCGTTCAAGTCGATTCGCAAAAATGCCTAACATATGACTTGACTATGTACAGACGACGCCCTAACCCTGTCGTTGAGCCAACGTTAGAGTGTCTACTCATCCTTAAGTTATACAGAGTGTTAGGGGTATTCGTGCAGATATTTTGCTAGTCGGTAAAGAAAAGTACATCTCACATCACATACTACGTACGTTTTAAATTCTCCTATTAGTTTCCCGATAAACGAGCCAAATATTTCAGGACCTACAGTGTTTTGAATTACCGCAGTAGGAAACGCTGGTTATGTCATACTGTCATCGTGTCGTTGAGTCAGGTGTTCAACTATACTAGCAGAGTATAGGAGCTGTTGAACCTGTTTGCTATCGTAGGCCAACGCATGTTGGTGTGCTCCTCCCTTTTTCGCTGAGGAAGAGGGGTGACAGCCCACGTGCGAGACGAGGTCATGCTGTACTCGTAAACCGGTCTAGCTTTCGTAATAATAATAATAATAAGAATAGGTTTCACGTCCCACTAAATACTTCCGCCAAAATCTGCGATCTAAATCGTTGTTTGAGAGAATCCGCAAAAATTCGTAATCTGACTCGTTTTCTGAGAGATTACGGTAAAGTTCCTCCCATTTTTCAATCTTTCTTTCCAGCAATCGCTTTCGTACTTCCCGGGCTAGGTCCAGGTAATCCACCCGGTCAGTCGGGTCCATAAATCTTTGCCATATTTTCTTATAAGCATTTTTAATATAGATCAAATTCTTGAGGAGATCCGGCGTGGTGTCGTCTTGGGTGCCTTGGCGGTACTGAAACCGCGGCCGGACTGCAATCTTAGTTATTACCTGGCCAGGACCTGTTTCCGTACATTTTGACGACGGTCCAGAACATTATTATTATTATTATTATTATTATTATTATTATTATTATTATTATTATTATTATTATTATTAATATTATTATATATAATTCGCTGGGATCATCAAGGACCACGTTAAGTCTTGTTGCATTTGACACTGAACTTGGCCTTCTTTAGAGCCCAAATTTCCCTCATTCTTTGTGAGTGGGTCTTCTCTTCGGTTGCTTGTCTCGGTTTAGCCCATTCGTCAATATTTTCTTGCGGAAGAGATCTCTGTTAAGGGCGTCTTCAACTGAGATATGTAGCATTTGCAGGTCTTCTTTGGTATTTCTAAACCAGGGAATTGTGGTTTTGGGGTTTGAATCAAAAAAGTCAAAGATTTCTTTAGTTAACTTTCTTCCGTCCATTCTTTTCAGATGAACGTAAAATCGTGCCCGTCTTTTTTCTGATTGTATCGGTAATTTTCTCTATTTTGCTGTAGACTTCCTTGTTGGATCTCTTTTGATGGATTCCACTTCTGTACTTTGATCCCAAGATTCCTCTCGCAATTTTACGTTTTCTTTTCTCCAGTTCTTCAAGGAGTCCTTTGTTGGCATTTAGAGACAAGGTTTCGGCTGCATATAGAACTACTGGTTTCAGAACTGTTTCATAGTGGCGTATCATGGTGTTCTGGGAAAGGCATTTTTTGTTGTAGATTGTGCGGGATGTTTGGTAGGCTATTTCCAGTTTGCGTACTCGCTCGTGAATTGCTTCTTCGTCCAGTCCATTTTTCATGATGATCTCACCCAGGTATTTGAATTTGTCTACTCGGGTGATGTCCCCGTATTTTGTATGGAGTTTTGGTGGAGCCTCTTTGATGTTAGTCATTATTTCTGTTTTCTCAAACGATATCTGCAAACCAGTTTGTTCGGCAATTTCCTTTAAAATTTCAACTTGAGCTCTAGCGGTTTCTATGTCGTTTGAGAGAACAGCAATATCATCGGCAAATGCTAAGCAGTCTGTTGCGATCCCCTTGGATTTGGTTCCTATTCTCAATGGACTGTAGTTGGTTTCCTGTAATCTCACCCGCCAGGTTCTGATGATCTTTTAAAGAACACAGTTGGAGAGTATCGGGGATAGCCCATCACCTTGTCGGACTCCTGTTTTCATGTCAAAGGAATACGAGAGACATCCGTGGAACTTCACCTTGGATTTTGTATCGGTCAGGGTGGCTCTAATTAATGCCAGCAGTTTCAAATCAACTCCAAATTCATTTAAGATGTTTAGCAGGACTTCCCGGTCAATGGAGTCGTACGCTTTCTTAAAGTCCACAAAGACAGACACATAATGCTTGGACCTTAGTGTAAAATATCTGATGATCGTTTTGAGATTTTGGATCTGTTCAGCTGTTGAGCGACCTCTTCTGAACCCTCCTTGGTATTCACCTATTTGATGTTTGAATTGTGCTTCCAAACGCTCCAGTATGGCATGTGATAGAATTTTGCAAGTCACGGGTAGCAAAGATATTCCTCTGTAGTTGTTGATGTTCTTCATGCTGCCTTTTTTGTGTAATGGATGGATCAAAGCTATTTTCCAATCTTCGGGTAGGGTCTCCTTGTTCCAAATTTCTTCTATTTGCTTTTGCAAGATATCAAGTGATTCTTCTGGGGCATATTTCCATAGTTCTGCTACTACTGAGTCTTCCCCCGGCGATTTGTTATTTTTGAGACGGGCAATGTGGCGCTTGATTTCATCTCTGTCGGGTGGTCTGGAATCTGGGTATCTGAGTAAGGGTTCCTTGGTCTCAATGGCGCTTTGCGGTTTAGAACAATTAAGTCAATTCTTGAAGTAATCTGCCAGAATGCTGCAATTTTCTTCATTTGACGTCGCCAGTGTGCCGTCCGCTCGCTCAAAGCATAGAGATGGTGGTTTATAGCCAGTGAGTTTGCGTTTGAAGGCTCTGTAGTACTCTCTGCTTTCATTCTTCCTAAAGTTTTGTTCTTCATTTTCAATGAGAGATTTTTCGTATTTACGTTTCTCAGTTCTGAACACCCTAGCTGCTTGGGCACGTTGGGTTTTGTAGATTTCCCAATCATTTTCTGATTTCGTAGAGTAGTACTGTTTCCACGCATTAAGTCTTCCTTGGAGGACTGATTCGGAGGTACTATTCCACCAGGCATGCTTTTTGCTTCTCTTGATTTCTGCAGCGTCTTTAGCGCCCTCAACAAGGAGACTTTTGGCGTTCTTAAAGTCAAAGTCATTTGGTCTAGCCTTCTCCTGGAACTCCTCGACCCTTTGCCAAAGTTTATAATTGTCGAAGCGTCTGATCTGTGTGGTTGTGTTCCTTGTGTTTGCGGGAACTGCTTTGAATTTGATAAGAGACATGTAATGATCTGAGGCCACATTGATGCCTTTCTTTTCCTTGACATTCATAATCTCAGGGCTGTTTCTCCTGGAGATTGCAACATGATCAATTTGGAACTCTCCGAGCAAGACGGGAGAACGCCAAGTCATTTGCTTTCTGGGTAGATGGCGAAAGTGGGTCGACATGACCTGCAGATTGTGATTTTCGCAAATGGACACCAGTCTTTTGCCGTTGGGATTGGTTCTTTTGTGAGCAGGGTAATTTCCTATAACTTTCTTGTACTTCTGTTCACGACCTAGTTGAGCATTGAAGTCACCCAAAAGAAGCTTCACATGGTGTTTGGGGATTTTGTTTAATTTTTCATCCAGTAGGTCCCAGAAATTATCAACTTCGTCTGGATCAGACTTGTTCTTATCGTTTGTAGGAGCATGTGCGTTAACTAGGGCGTAGGTTTTGTTCGCACATTTAATTGTGAGTATAGACCATCTGTCATTCACAGGTTCGAAATTTGCAACCGATTTAAGGATCTTGGTTCTAACAGCAAACGCGGTTCCAAGCATCACAGCTCCATTGAGGAATCCTCTTTGCGCTTTGCTCTTGAAAAATCGGTAGCCTTCGGATTCAAAAATCTCTTCATCTGGGTACCTTGTTTCCTGTAGGGACATTATGGATATCTGATTTTCGTGAAGAGCTTTGGTGAGGGTTTTCAGCTTGCCAGTTTGTGTAAGTGAATTTATGTTGAAAGTTGCTAGAAAGGTTTTAGATTTTGGCCTGAGTTTTTGACTCTTCGGGGTACACCGAGACGCTCCGACTGGTCTCTTGCATGATGTCGAGTCTTCCCCAGAATCCGAACGAGACTCGTGCGCCGTGGCGTTTACGACGAGGGATTTATCCGAAGATATACCCCTGGGGTATGTTTCTCGAAATGTTGTGCCATCATGCTTTTTGACTTGACTTTGCTTTGGACGGGTACCCATCCTTTTACAACTAGGGTTGTTAGCCCTAGAGGTTGCCTCAAGATGTTTTCTGGCTTCTGGTCATTTACCAGTCTTCGCCGTAACCCTGGCAAAGGACCAGTTTTTTTTCACGGTGGTATTTTATTTCCCTTCTACCCTCTGACTCTGCTGGCGGCAGAGCCAGCGAGCTTCCCCAATTCCCATGGGACGCGCCCGATGGAGGTAACCGGTGAATTATTATAAATAAATAAATAAATTATTATTATTATTATTATTATTATTATTATTATTATTATTATCATTATTATTGATGGTCTGGAACCCACAGCAAAATGCAAAACCGCTAGTTGGCGGTAAATTTAATCTGCAGCCATTGTCATTGCTGACAATGTGATCAGTACCATCATCGCGCGTAGGTAAGTGCACGAGATTTCTGGCGACACGAATGATATACTTCCGTGCATTACTGACCTTAGTATAGAGGTGAACAATTGCACGGTCAATATCACTCCTACCGTTTCTTTCAAATGTTTTTAAATTTTTATTTATATGCCAGGAGAATCTACTGTAATCTAACTCTACGTTCTCCAAAGGAAAATATGGTTCTTGAAAATGAACCCAGGAAAGATTAAAAATGACCAGTTTATGGTCTGAATAAGTACATTATGAACAGTAAAATCAATTGGTCTCAATTCCTTTTTCATCCCTTCGCCGCTAAGTTGATTTACCCCCGCCCTCCAAAAAAAGAGGCGTGTTTCCTAATGTTTAAAGGAGATTCCAAATACCAATGTTCATGTTTGTTACTTCAGTTCTGAGATTTAAGTATCCCCATAAAAATAATTCACTTTTTTCACTTCCTTTCACACTCCACCCCCCCCCCCTAAGTAAATTTTCTGTTAAAATACCTGTTTCTTTAATAGTAAAAATCTTCTAAATACCAATTATCACGACTCTAACATCTTCAGTTTTTGAGATATGTGTCCTCATAAAAGGAATTCAACCCCTTTTTACCCCCGCCCCCGAGATGATTTCCCCCAATACGCATTTTTCTTTGTTTTTAAAGGAGATTCAAATACCTGTTTCCACGTCTGTAACATCTTTAGTTTTTATTAGATGCAAGTATCCTCATTCAATTAATTCAATTCATTTTCCAAATCTTTCACTCCCCCCCCCCTTCATTAGTTTTTCCGAGAATATGTGTTTCTTTAATTTTAAACCGGATTCCAGATACCAATTTTCACGTCTGCAAAATCTTTCATTTTTTTAGATAATAGTACCCTCATACAAAAAATTCAACTCATTTTTCTATTTCCCTCCCCCTTTAGGTGGACTTTCAAAAAAACTATGTATTCCTTTATTTATAAAGGCGATTCCAAATACCATACGTCACGTCTTTAACACACTCAGCTTTCTAGATATCAGTATCCTAATTAAAAGAATTCAACCCCATTTTCAATCACTTTTGTCTCTCCACCCACGTGGTTTTTCAGAAAACATAAAGTGCATGCTTCTTTATTTTTAACAGAGATAAAAATACTATTTTCCACTTGGGTAACCTGTTCAGTTTTTAGATATACTGTATAAATGCTCATTTTAAACTTTCACCATCGAGCTAGATAACGGCACTCGTTTAAGTGCAGCCAGTATCCAGTAATCGGGAGATAGTGGGTTCGAAACCCTTGAAGATGGTTTTCCGTGGTTTCCCCATTTTCACACAAGGCAAATGCCGGGGCTGTACCTTAATTAAGGCCACGGCCTCTTCCTTCCACTTCCTAGCCCTTTCCTATCCCATCGTCGCCATAAGACCTACCTGTGTCGGTGCGACGTAAAGCAAATAGCAAAAAAAGAAAAACTCCCTCTTTTTAGTTCCCATTAAGTGGACTTTCAAGAAACAAATCACCTATGTTTCATTACTTTTAAAGGAGATTCCAAATACCAGTTTTAACGTCTGTAATATTTTACGTTGCTGAGATATACTGTAGATATAGTCTTTCTAAAAATTCTACCCAAAATTGTCACTCCTGTTTAATCCCCATTAATTGGATTTTCCAAAAATAAAAAATACGTGTTTCTTCATTTTTAAAGGAGATCCAAATACCAATTAAAAGATTTGTAATATCTTCAGTTTCTGATATATCGGTATCCTCATTAAAGGAATTCAACCCCATTTTCACCCTTTTTCACCCTTCCTATTTGGTTTTTCCGAAAACAAAATATACGTGTTTCTTTATTTTTAAGGGAGATTCTGAATACCAATTTTTACATCTGTAAACATAAATTTTTGAGATATAGATACCCTCTTTTTAAAAATTCACCTCCCTTTTCACCCCCCCCCCCCGCACTTATTGGATTTTCCAAAAACAAAAAAATTGATCTTAATTCATTTTTAAATTAGATCCCAAATACCAATTTACAGGTCCGTATTATCTTAAGTTTCTGAGATATAAGTATCCTCATTAAGTGCATTCGACCCATTTTTCACCCCTTATCACTCTTCCTATTGGGATTTTCCAAAAACAAAGAAATACTTGTGTCTTCATTTTTAAACGAGATTCTGAATACCAATTTTTACATCTGTAAACTTTAAAAGTTTTGAGATATAGATACACACATTTTAATAATTCACTCCCTTTTCAACCTCCCATTAATTAGATTTTCCAAAAACAAAAAAATATGTGTTTCTTTATTTTTGAAGGAGATCCCAAATTCCAATTTTCAGGTCTGTAATATCTTCAATTTCTTAGATATAAGTATCCCCATTAAAGGCATTCAACCACTTTTGATCCCTTTTCACCCCTCCTATTGGGATTTTCCGGAAACAAAAAATACTTGTTTCCTTACTTTTAAAGAAGATTCTAAATACCACTTTCTAAATCTGTGAAATTCTAAAATTTTGAGGTATAGATACATTCATTTTAAAATTTCATCCCCGTTTTCGCCCTCTTAGCGAAGGAATATCCAAAAATCCACTCTTAGCGAGCACCTACATGTTTATATGAATGTATCCCCAAAATTTATTTTCTTTATGTCTAGTAATTTTGGCTCTGCGATGATGAGTCCGTCACTTAGTCATTCAGTCAGTGAGGACAAGTTATATTGATACTAGCAATTAAACCCGGCTTCGCTCGCGTGGATTTCGTAATTTATATCAAAGTAATCGTTCCTCAGCATTGTCTGAAAATCTGAAAATTTTCGTCTGAAAATTCCTGAAGTATAAAATCTCACACAAAACTTGAGTTTCATTTACCCCACAACATTCTTTGTAAACCACGTATGTGGTATAATTTTTGGGGGATAAGACGACCATGCGACATAGAATTATACATGTGAGAAACAGTCTTCTCTCAAGTCGAAGAAATAAATGTATTTTCTTTATTCTCAAAGGAGATTCCAAATACCTAATCCCACAACTGTAACATCTTCAGTTTTTGAGATATACGTAAGTATCCCCATGAAAAAATTCAGCCCCGTGATCAATCCTTCCCCAAACTCCACCCATATTTAAATGTATTTTCCGAAAACAGAAATACATGTTCCTTTGTTTTTAAATGAGATTCCAAATACCAATTTACACGTCTGTAACATCTTCAGTTTTTAAGATATACGTATCCTCATAAAAAATAATTCAACTATTTTTCACATCTTTTCACCCTCACGTTAAGTGCTTTCTCCGAAAACCAAAAGGTACATGTTCCTGTATTTTTAAAGGGCTTTCCAAATACCAAGTTTCTTGTCTCTAACATGTTATGTTTTTTACATATAAGGTAGATATACCGGTACTCATTTCAAAAATTCACCCGCTTTTCCAATTCCTTTCAGCCCCTTAACAGGATTTTCCGAAAACAATAAAATATTTGTTCCATTATTTTTAAAGGAGATTCCAAATACCAGTTTTCGTGTGTGTACGTCTGTAACACCTTCAGTTTTTGAGATAAATGTATACTAATAAAAATAATTCAACTTCTTCTTCACCTCCTTACTCCCCTCTCCCGTCTTAAGTGGACTTTCCAAAAACAAAAATAAATATACGTGTTTCCCTATTTTGAAAGGAAATTCAAGATGAAAACTTTCACGTCTATAACAGCTTCTGTTTTTAAGATAAAGTATCCTCATAAACATATTTCAACTCTTTATTTACGGTACTTATTTTTAACCACACACCCCTTACGTTGATTTTCCAAAAAGAAAACAAATGAGTGTTTCTTTTTAAAGGAGATCCCAAATAATAATTTTCACGTCCGTATCATCTTCAGTTTTTGAGATATAAGTATCCTCATAAACGTAATTCAACTCCTTTTTCACCCTCCTCCCTCTTTCCTACCCGTTAAGCTGATTCCCCTCTCAAAAGTGCGTGTTTCTTTATCTTTAAAAGAGATTCCAAATACCAATTTTCACGTCTGTAACATCTTTAGATATAAGTATCCTCATGCAAAGAATTCAACTAATTTTTCAATTCATTCATCCCCCTTAAGTGGATTTCCCGAAGATAAAAGAACACGTGTTTCTTTACTTTGAAAGAAGTTCCAAATACAAATATTCATTCCTCTAACGTCTTCATTTTTTGATATGTAAGTATCCTCATGAAAGGAATGCAACTCCTTTTTCACTCAACCCTCGCCCTTTGGTTTTAACCACCCGAGAAAATCCGTGTTTCTTTATTTTTCAAAGAGATTCCAAATACCATTTTCCACGTCTGTAACCTTCAGTTTTGAGACATACGTTTCTCCAGAAAAAGAATTCAATTTTTTCACTTCCTTTCACACTCCCCAATTACATGAATTTTCCAAAAATAAACAGTACCCGTTCCTTTAAAGGAGCTTCGAAATACAAATATCACGACTGTAACATCTTCAGTTTTTGAAATGTATGTATCCTCGTAAAAGGAATTCATCTCCGTTTTCATCCGACCACCTACCAAGTCGATTCACCCCCACCCCATAAAATATAGCGTGTTCTTTTGTTTTAAAGGAGATTCCAAGTACCATTTATCACGTTTATAACATCATTAGATATTTTGGTATATATATTCATACAAATTATTCAACTAATTTTTCAATACTTTCAACTCCAACCCCCCATTGGGTTCATCTGAAAACAAAAGAATACGTGGTCCTTATTTTTAAAGGAGACTCCAAATACCAATTTTCATATCTGCAATATGTTATGTTTTTGAGATATACTGTAGATATGCTCATTTCAAAAATTCACCCCGTTTTTCAGTTCCTCTTAAGTGGATTTTCCGAAAAAATACTAATTTCCCTTTACGTTTACAGGAATTTCCAAATACCATTTATCAAATCTGTAATATGTTATGTGTCTGAGATAATTTTCAGATATAATCTTCTTTAAATTCCCCCCGTTTGTCACTCCTGTTCACCCCCCCTATTCTTCGGATTATCCCAAAACACAAAAGTAAGTGTTCCTTTGTTTTCAAAGGAAATTCCAAATATCAATGTTCATGTCTGTAACTAATAACTGAAATAAGTCTCCTCATAAAATGTGTTCAACCGCTTTTCCCCCCATTAATGGGATATTCCGAAAACGAGAACGTACGTGTTTCGTTTATTTTAAGGGATATGCCAAATACCAATTTTTACGTCCGTTACAGCTTTCGTTTTTGAGATATCAGTATCCAAATAAAAAGAATTCAACCACATTTTCAGTCATTTTACCCCCCCACCCTCACCCAAGTGGTTTTCCGGAAACGAGTATATATTTTTTGTGATAGAGATAAAAATACAATTTTTCACTTCTGCAACATGTCAAGTTTTTGAGATATACTGTAGACATCTTCATTTCAAAATTTAACCGAGTTTTTATTTTCCCTTAAGTGGAGTTTCCGAACACAAATCACCTATGTTTCTTTACTTTTACAGGAGATTCCAAACACCAATTTTACGTCTGTAACATTTTACGTTTCTGAGATACACCGTAGAAAAAAATGTGTTTCTTTATTTTTAAAGTAGATTCCAAATACCAATTATCAGGTCTGTAACATCTTCAGTTTCTGAGATATAAGTATCCTCATTAAAGGCATTGAACCCATTTTCCACCGCACGTACAGGGAATTGTAAAGTATACATCGGCCAAACATGCCGGTCCATTGGTACCCGTATCAAAGAACATGAACGTAATATTCGTCTCAACCAACCTGACAAATGGACAATAGCTGAGCACGCTCTATCGTCGGGTCATGATGTCATGTTCCAAGATGCTCGAGCTCTTACCCGCACTAGACACTACAGGTCCAGGGTTATACGGGAAGCTGTGGAAATACGTACAAATCCTAACAATTTCAACAGGGACACCGGCTATCAGTTAAGTAATACCTGGTTGCCAGCCATTAAGAATTTATGTAGGTAGTTCCCTTCCCTGCCCCTTCACTACTGCTAATTCGTCTCGGTGTTTTTCAAATTCGCACGTTCCTCGTCGCCAGATGTTTCATTCCAGCCTTATGTCTATGTCTTACACCTGTCATATGCTACGCAAACACGTTATGTGAACCGCTTAGTCTGATTTTGACGGTTCGGTCAGCTTCCGCTTCGAACGCTAGCGTTGTGCCACGTCCTGGGGTCCATCTGGTGGTGAATGAACATACCATTTCCACTTCTACTTCTATTATAACGTTCTAAATTCAAAAGTGTCATTGTTTACGAAGCCTTTCTCGTGGACAGTCGAGAAATCTTCTGAGGACGCAGAACACAATTTTCTGCGAAACGTTAAGAACTTCACCTTATTTTCCCGACACGGCGCAAGCCCAAAAGCCTATTCAATATCATGTCTATAAGTACGGGCCGTGAAAGCATTAATGGCAACACCAATTTTCAGGTCTGTAATGTCTTCAGTGTCTGAAATATAAGTATCCTCATTAAATGCATTCAACCCCTTTTTCACACCTCCTATTGGGATTTTCTGAAAAGAAAAAAAATACATTTTTCCTTATTTTTAAAGGAGATTCTAAATACCTACTTTTACATCTGTAAACTTTTAAAGTTTTGAGATATAGATACACTCATTTTAAAATTTCACCCCCTTAGCGACGGAATATCCAAAAATCCTCCCTTAGCGAGCACCTACATTGTACTATAAATGTATCGTCAAAAGTTCATTTCACTATGTCCAGTAGTTTTGGCTCGGCAATGATGAAGCAGTCTGTCAGTCAGTCAGGGCAAGCTATTTTATATAGAGATAGATAGATAGATAGATAGATAGATAGATAGATAGATAGATAGATAGATAGATAGATAGATAGATAGATAGATAGATAGATAGATAGATGTATAAGTTATGTAAGCGCAACGCAATAGTAAGCCTTGTATTAATTCAAGTTGAATAAATTGCTTTTCGAATTTCAAAACAAATTGTTCCCTTATCTTTTCTTGAAGATTGTTGGTCCTGCCCATGGTAAACCATAATGTTACTTTCCCAATCCTATAGCTGAGCCTCCCATCTCAGCCCCTCGATTTAACGTGGATTTTAAATCGTACCTTATATGTTTTGTATGCCCATTTCACCCCTTTAGTATTACTCGAGGGCCTTGTTAGAATATATACTTTTATATTAGACAAGGAAATGCATTTTTTTACTTTCCCGTAATTTCTGTCTGTCCATCTATATGTATGTATGTATGTACACGCATCAAGAGGAAACGGCTGAAGAGAATTTTATGAAAATCGTCATGTAATGTCGGGTGATGATCCACTACAATCTAGGCTATAAATTATTTTATTCACGCTGAGTGAAATGGTAGTTTAGGGGAAGGCCTGAAATGTAATTCTCAAATAAGTTATTTATGTCATTAGTGGTCGTATAGATAAATCTATATATATCAATCTCACAGCTGCGCGCCCCTAACCACACGCCCAACTCGCCTGGTCGTACCGACTGAAACAGCCTGCCTGTATATTGGCGGGAAGTAGCATGCCATTCCTCTGGTTCATACATTTTCTGATATATCTGGTTTGTAACACATTGGTTCATCATAGTATTCGAGCTATACAATCCCTACTCGGAGGCACTGATTGGAATGAGTAGTGTGATGTTTAAGGGAATAATGACAGAGGAGTGTTCACGGCAGTCTGCGACCTGGTTATTCCAGCTCTGGAACTTCGGACTCTTAGATCGGCACCGTAGTACTGTTCGTTGAAAGTGAGAAAGTTTGCGGTGTTTCATTTGATCGAGTATTTTATATGATAACATTGCTTTCAATCGCTACATTCCTACTGGCGTTTTTGTAATGACCTATGTTGAATTAAGTTAGGAAACCACCAAGTCAGTCTTTCTGAGAATGCCGTAGCGAAGCACGGGTACATCAGCTAGTTTTATATATATAGATTACATTTCAGGTCTTCCCCTAAACTACCATTTCACTCAATGTGAATAACATTATTGATAGCCTAGATTATAGCAACCTATTCCCCGACTTCGCACACCAATTTTCGTGAAGATACGACCACTAATACAATAAATATTTGACAATTAAATTTTAGGCCTACCCCTAAACTACCATGTTTCTCAGCGTGTATAGCCTATATTGTAGCGACTTATTTCACATGTTTGTCTACCGATTTTCATTAAGACACGACCAATAATAACATAAATATTTGAGAATTAAATTTCAGGCTTCCCCTAAACTACCATTTTACTCAGCGTGATTAAAATAATTTATAGCCTAGATTGTAGCGGTTCATCACCCGACTTTACATTCCGATTTTCATTAAATTCTCTTCAATCGTTTTCTCGTGATGCGTGTACATACAGACAGACAGACAGACAGACAGACAGACAGACAGACAGACAGAAATTACGGAAATGTAAAAAATGCATTTTCTTGTTATTGTGAACATGACCGATACAAAAATAGCATTCTTTTCAAATTCTGAGCAATGTACAGACAAAACTCTTATTTTATATATATAGATTACATTTCAGGCCTTCCCCTAAACTACCATTTCACTCAGTGTGAATCACATTATTGATAGCCTAGATTATAGTGACCTATTCCCAGACTTTGCATACCAATTTTCGAGAAGATACGACCACTAATACAATAAATGTTTGACAATTAAATTATAGGCCTTCCCCTAAACTACCATTTTTCTCAGCGTGTATAGCCTATATTGTAGCGACTTATTTCACATGTTTGTCTACTGATTTTCATTAAGGCACGACCACTAATAACATAAATATTTGAGAATTAAATTTCAGGCCTTCCCCTGAACTATCATTTCACTCAGCGTGATCAAAATAATTTATAGCCTAGATTGTAGCGGTTAATCACCCGACTTTACATTCCGATTTTCATTAAATTCTCTTCAGCCGTTTTCTCGTGATGCGTGTACAGACAGACAGACAGACAGAAATTACGGAAAAGTAAAAAATGCATTTTCTTGCTACTGTGAACATGACCGATACAGAAATACCATTATTTTCAAATTATAAGCAACGTACAGACAAAACTCTTAATTTATATACAGGGTGAAGCGAAATTCGCGCACTCAGGCGTCGCAGCGCGACTGCTCACATGCCAGCAATAAAAAAATGTCTCTCACAAAAGTTCGTCCTTGGAGTATATCCGGCAGAAAAAGGGCGTTGAAGAGTGGCAATCTGGCAACACTGTAACCACATGTAGGGTAACTACCTCTGTCAGCACGTATTCTTTGCGCTGTACAGTTGGTGCTGTGGTTACAGTTTTGGGTTAGCATTCAGGAGGTCGAGGGGTCGATCCTGGGTTGAAGCGTATTTTTTTTATTTCATAAATGTAGTCAAGGTGGTATGGTATTTGGCAACTTAATCGTCAACAGCCATTGCAGCGGGTCCTCTAGAAACCCTTTGCACTAACATACTACGATCCTACAAATGGACGAACAATCGTTTCCCTTGGTCAGCTTTGAAAGACGTCCTTTCCACGTCGTGGGCGTGAATTTATTCGCACAAATTCATATACTAAATGCGAAACCTGTTTTCTTTCTACCGTCCTCCAACGATCTCATAGATTAGTAGCAACTGTTATTCTTGCCTCGTTCAAGTCCATTGTATTTCGTAAGAGCTTACGTTACCAGTAGGCCTAGCAAGGTATTTGTTGTGTTCAGCGTTACAAAATGTTGTAAATGTAGGATACATGAGACCTAAGGTACGGTGTCTTACTGTATTACAGTATGTAATGTCCGATGGAAATTAGTAAACAAAAAATTGCGCCCTAACCCAGGATCGAACCCTCTACCACCTGCATGCCAACCCAAAACCCTATCCAATGCACCAACTGCTCAGCACGGATGTATGATGCTGACAGAGGTACTTACCGTACATGTGGTTACAGTGTTGCCAGATTGCCACTATTCAACGTCCTTTCTCTGCCTGATATACTCGCAGGACGAACTTTTGTGAAAGACATTTTTTATTGCTGGCATGTAGGGAGTCGCACTGCGACGCCCGAGTGCGCGAATTTCGCTTCAATCTGTATATAGATTACATTTCAGGCCTTCCCCTAAACTATCATTTCCCTCAGTGTAAATAACATTATTGATAGCCTAGATTATAGCGACCTATTACCCGACTTTGCATACTAATTTTCGTAAAGATAAGACCACTAATACAATAAATATTTGACAATTAAATTTTAGGCCTTCCCCTAAACTACCATTATTCTCAGCGTGTATAGCCTATATTGTGGCGACTTATTTCCCATCTTTATCTACCGATTTTCATTAAGACACGACCACTAATAACATAAATATTTGAGAATTAAATTTCAGGCCCTCCCTAAACTACTACTTCGCTCAGCGCGATTAAAATAATTTATAGCCTAGATCAGGGATGGCGAACCTATGCCACGCGTGTCATTAGGTGACACGCGAACACGATTTCGGTGGCACGCCTCATGCACATATTAAAATTTGTATGTACATTTTGTACTATAGACTATACATATCTCGTGCATCGTACAGTCGTAGTGTTTCAGGTTTAAAAAATAAATACCGAAAATCTAAATTCTAGTTTCATTTGGACGTGCATTATGGCAACACTGCCACACTGATAGGTCCGGAAGTCAAGTGGTATAAATGTCAGATGCGACCGACGAGCCATTCGTTCACCCACATTAGTGAATTAGTGAAGTTTGGCTTGTGTGTGGTTGCCAGCATCTCGTAATTATTCTCAGTGAGTAATTGTTTATTGTTTTGAATTTTGTAAGACAAATAGTTGCCAATAAATTATCCCAATTTCGAGATTTGGAGACAAGACCGTGCTTTATTTCAAAACCTCATATTCCACAAATTAATCTCTTTTTTTTTTTTGAGTTGTTAGATATTCACAGTTTAGGAATGGAGTTGACTGAATTTTAAGAAAGCATGTATGGGTGAAAAATTTCGTACAACTTGATGAAGCATAAGTGAAAATTGAGCGTGCTGTAGATGGTGAATACTCTCTCCAGAAGCAGGAGAACTTAATACTTGAACAGTGGACCAACCTCCCACAAAAGTTTTCGGCCATGAAAAAATTTGCTACAGCGCTACTTATTTTGTTTGGGTCATCATACACCTACAAGCAACTATTTTGTACAATGAACGTTGTGAAGACAAGTTATGAACCTAACATAAATGGCATAGCTACTAAGTATTTTTGCGGTATTGGCAAAATACGGCCACGACACATGCAATCACATGTATGATTTTTTTTTGAGAGCGAGTACATGAGAGTCTTGGGACGAAAACTATGCCCCTCTACGCATCTGTTTCCGCGACGGAGCCGATGCGTAGGAAAATCTCCATCACGTGCACTGGCGGGGGAAAAACGATCTGTCGTGTAGAAGAAAATGTTTCTCCACGTCAGAAAGAAACTCCCTCTTCGCTATTCTGTTAAAAATTCTAATAAGCGGATCGGAGTAAAATTTAGAAAGAAGAAGAAGAAGTATTTTAAATAATATGTAATAACATATTATGAAACATAATTTGGAATTAGGGATGGATTCGGTGGTGGCGGTGGTGTGTGGGGGTGGCGGTTGTAGCCATTAAAAACGAAAATAACAAGTGGCACAGTAGACAGTTGAGAATAATAATCCAGACCTAAAATGGCACACTAGTTCGAAAAGGTTCGCCATCCCTGGCCTAGATAGTAGCGGTTCAACACCCGACTGTACATTCCGATTTTCATTAAATTCTCTTCAGCCGTTTTCTCGTGATGCGTGTACAGACAGACAGACAGACAGAAATTACGGAAATATAAAAAATGCATTTTCTTGTTATTGTGAACATGACCGATACCAAAATAGCATTCTTTTCAAATTCTGAGCAATGTACAGACAAAACTCTTGTTTTATATATATAGATTACATTTCAGGCCTTCCCCTAAACTACCATTTCACTCAATGTGAATAACATTATTGTTAGCCTAGATTATAGCGACCTATTCCCCGACTTCGCACACCAATTTTCGTGAAGATACGACCACTAATACAATAAATATTTGACAATTAAATTTTAGGCCTACCCCTAAACTACCATGTTTCTCAGCGTGTATAGCCTATATTGTAGCGACTTATTTCACATGTTTGTCTACCGATTTTCATTAAGACACGACCAATAATAACATAAATATTTGAGAATTAAATTTCAGGCTTCTACTAAACTACCATTTCACTCAGCGTGATTAAAATAATTTATAGCCTAGATTGTAGCGGTTCATCACCCGACTTTACATTCCGATTTTCATTAAATTCTCTTCAACCGTTTTCTCATGATGCGTGTACATACATACAGACAGACAGACAGATAGACAGACAGACAGACAGACAGACAGACAGACAGACAGACAGACAGACAGACAGACAGACAGACAGACAGACAGACAGACAGAAATTACGGACATGTAAAAAATGCATTTTCTTGTTATTGTGAACATGACTGATACAAAAATAGCATTCTTTTCAAATTCTGAGCAATGTACAGACAAAACTCTTATTTTATACATATAGATAGATATAATCCGCCGAAATTGGCGATCTGACTCGTTTGCTGCGAGAATCCACCAAAATTCCCGATCTGACTGGTTTTCTATGACTTTACGGCACGTTTCCTCCCACTTTTAAATCTTCCTTTCCAGCAATCGATTTCGTACTTCCCGGGTTAGGCTCAGGTATTCCTGCCGGTGAGTTGGGTCCGTAAATCTTTGCCATCTTTTCCTATAATATTTTTAATATGGATAAAATCTTTCAGGAGATCCGGCGTGGTGTCATATTGGGTGCCTTGGCGGCACTGAACCCGCGGCTGGACTGCATTCTTAGTCATTACCCGTCCAGGAGCCGTTTCCAACGCGGTCCGCACATTTGACGACGGTCCGGATTATTATTATTATTATTATTACGTGTAGCTGGAATGGCTGATGACAGGGAAAACCGGAGTATCCGGAGAAAAACCTGTCCCGCCTCCGTTTTGTCCAGCATGAATGCCACATGGAGTGACCGGGATTTGAACCACGGAACCCAGCTGTGAGAGGCCAGCGCGCTGCCGCCTGAGCAACGGAGGATCCTTATAAGTACATTAATAACAGTAAAATCAATTGGTCTCACCTCCTTCTACACCCCACCGAAGTTAAGTTTATTTACCGCCAACCCCCCCCCCACCATAAAAAAATAAAAGAATGCTTGTTTCTGTGTGTTTAAGGGAGATTCCAAACACCAATGTTCACGTCTATTACCTTCAGTTTTGAGATATAAGTATCCCCATAAATATAATTCACTTTTTTTCACTTCATTTCTCAATTATCCCCCCCCCCCTTAAGTGAATTTTCCCGCAAATAATACTTCTTTCTTTAATAGTAAAGGATCTTCTAAATACCAATTATCACGACTCTAACTTCTTCAGTTTTCGATTTATGTGTCCTCATGAAAGGAATTCAACTCCTTTACACTCCCGCCCTCCAAGATGGTTTCCCCACCAAAACGCGTTCTTCTTTGTTTTTAAAGGAGGTCCAAATAAGAATTTTCACGTCTGTAACAACTTTAGTTTTTATTACATGTATGTATTCTCATACAATTCAGTCAATTAATTTTTCAATTCTTTAACCCCCCCCCCCCCCCCGCCACATTTCATTGGATTTTCCGAGAATACGTGTTTCTTTACTTTTAAAGCAGATTGCAAATATCAAATTTCACGTCTGCAACATCTTCATTTTTGAGATATCAGTAGCCTAATTAAAAGAATTCATCACCATTTTCAGTCACTTTACCCGCCCCCCCCCTTCCACCCAAGTGGTATTTTCGAAAACTAAAAGTACACGTTTCTTTATGTTTAATAGAGATAAAAAATACCATTTTTCACTTCTGTAACATGTTAAGTTTTTTTAGATATACTGTAAATATTCTCATTTTAAAATTTCACCCCTTTTAAGTTCCCCTTAAGTGGGGTTTCCAAAAACAAATCACCTATATTTCTTTACATTTACAGGAGATTTACACCCACTCTTTACGTCTGTAACATTTTACGTTTCCAAGATATTCTGTAGATATAGTCTTTCAAAAAATTCACCCCAATTTGTCACTCCTGTTTAACCGCCATTAATTGCCTTTTCCAAAAACTAAAAAATACGTGTTTCTTAATTTTTAAAGGAGATCCCATATGCAAATTATCAGTTCTGTAATATCTTTAGTTTCTGAGATATGTGTATCCTCAATTAAGGCATTCAACCCATTCTTCACCCTTTTACACCCCTCCTATTAGGATTTACAGAAAACATAAAAAACGTGTTCCTTTATTTTTAGAGGAGATTCTAACTACCAATTTTTATATCTGTAGATTTTAAAGTTTTAAGATGTAGACACACTCATTTTAAAAAATTCACCCCCCCCCCCTTTTTCACCCCTCAATATTTGGATTTTCCAAAAACGAAAAATACGTGTTTCTTTACTTTTAATGTAGATCCAAAATACCAATTTTCAGGTCTGTAATATCTTCAGGTTCTGAAATATAAGTAGCCTCATGAAAGGCATTCAACCCATTTATCCACCCTTTTACACCCTTCCTATTGGGATTTTCCGAAAACAAAAGAATACGTGTTTCTTTATTTTTAAAGGAGATTCCAAATACCAATTTTTACATCTATAAACTTTAAAAGTTTTGAGATATAGATACACTCATTTTAAAAAATCACCCCCTTTTCACCCCCCCCATTAATTGGATTTTCCACAAAAAGAAAAATACGTTTCTTTATTTTTAAAGGAGATCCCAAACACCAATTTTCAGGTCTATAATATCTTCAGTTTCTGAGATATAAGTAGCCTCATTAAAGGCATTCAACCCATTTTTCACCCCTTTTCACTCCTCCTATTGCGATTTTCCGAAAACAAAGAAATACGTCTTTCTTTATTTTTAATGAATATTCTAAATACCAATTTTTACATCTGCAAACTTTAAAAGTTTGGAGATATAGATTCACTCATTTTTAAAATTCACCCCCTTTTCACCCTCCCATTAATTGGATTTTACAAAAACAAAAAAATACGTGCTTCTCTGTTTTTAAAAGAGATCAAAAGTACCAATTTTCAGGTCTGTAATATCTTCAGTTTCTGAGATATAAGTACCGGTATCCAGATTAAAGGCATTCAACCCATTTTCCCCCATTTTCACCCTTTTTCATCCCTCATATTGGGATTTTCTGAATACAAAAAAATACGTGTTTCCTTATTTTTAAAGAAAATTCTAGATACCAATTTTTACATCTGTAAACTTTTAAAGTTTTGAGATATAGATACACTCATTTTAAAATTTCACCCCCATTTTCACCCCCTTACCGAAGGAATATCCAAAAATCCTCTCTTAGCGAGCACCTGCATCATAATATGAATATATCCCCAAAATTTCATTTCTTTATGTCCAGTAGTTTTGGCTCGGCGATGATGAATCAGTCAGTCAGTCAGTCAGGACAAGCTATTTTATATATATAGATTTTTAGAGATGAACCGAACATCCCTGAGATAAATGCTACTTTGGTACTTATGCGTGAGCGGGTGAAGTACAGATTTCAGATAGAAAAATTATTTGTGGGAATATTTGGAATTTCGCGAGAAATACAAAAGCACATATAACTCTGTACTCATAAACGATCGGACATTACTTTGCACAACTTTTATTATAGAACGTTTTTCGATACGGCTGACGTCAACGTAGAAATTTGACATGTCCTGTTTTGTCCTGTAAAGTTTTTTTGCTAGGGGCTTTACGTCGCACCGACACAGATAGGTCTTATGGCGACGATGGGATAGGAAAGGCTTAGGAGTTGGAAGGAAGCGGCCGTGGCCTTAATTAAGTTACAGCCCCAGCATTTGCCTGGTGTGAAAATGGGAAAACCACGGAAAACCATTTTCAGGGCTGCCGATAGTGGGATTAGAACCCACTATCTCCCGGATGCAAGCTCACAGCCACGCGCCTCTACGCGCACGGCCAACTCGCCTGGTATGTCCAGTAAAGTTGCTACGCCTCTGTACGTTAACCAGCTAATACATAACTCAGTACACAATTCGACTATATCGGAATTTAAATACCAAGTTTTAAGAAATTCTAATAATAATGGCACTTGCTCTACGTCCCACGCCGAGGTGCCGAAATTTAGACCCGCAGGAGTTCTTCGATTTGCCAATAAATCTACCGATACGAGGCTGACGTATTTGAGCACCTTCAAATACCAAAGGACTGAGCCAGAATCGAACCTGCCAAGTTGGGGTCAGTAGGCCAGCGTCCCAAACGTCTGAGCCACTCAGCCCAACTGGAAATTCTATTCGCGATGATGTTATACCAATTAAACAGAACAAACAAACAATAAGACTGCTCCTTGTTGGTATGAAGGTTCAAGTGTTTGTTAGTTGGTGTTTACAGGAAATAATGTTATTTAACTTACTCAACACTCCTTTGCATTTCGTGGGTCATATTTTTGTGACAGGTATCCCTAGACATAAACATGTTAATTCTCTGCTGAAGCAGCAATGCACGACTCTAGAAATTCGGTGTGATTCGGGCTCTAGTCACCAAGGATGTTTACATCTACTTTTCATTACCATGGAGGAAATTAAATATTTCTACGCTTGGCATAGGCCTATTTCTTTCCGGTTTGTTTTGTCATATGGATACGCAAATGCGTTCTACAGATAATTTGTTGCTGGTACGGACACCGTGCTCGTACCTTCGGTGTTTAACCCTCAAACACACGCGTATGGGGTGGAATCCACCCCAGGTCATTTTATTTCCTAGTGTAATGTATAAATTACTTTCCTGTGCTCTCCCCGCTCTTATATCTTTCTGGCTGGATCCCCGTAGAAGGAGTCATTCTTACATAGTCTATCTTAAAATCTCCAATTAATACAGTAATTCATATTTTACAATACAATGATACGTGGGGTGGAAAGCACCCCCACGCGTGTGTCTGCGTCCCAATATTTGGCGCGTGTGTTTGAGGGTTAAATATTGCAAATTTACGGTTTTATTCCTATATGAAGAATACGAATAGAGAAATTTTACACTAATATTTTACCTGACATTTTTGTATGAATTCATCAACTCCGTAGACCAACAATACATATTTAATAAGTTATTTGGATGAAATGCCATTTCGAAAGGAGTTATGAGAATTCTTGAAAACAAGCTTAACTATGAGATAACGGGTACCTTCTTAGTTCATGTCTCAGTTCAGTCTTGAATAACACCAGGCCAAACCTTCTTCCAAGTTTACGTCATCAGTAGATAGTGAAAAAATATGGGGTAAAATGTCACCTTGGCGTCTAAAACAAAGTCATCTCAACGCAAGTGTGAATCACCTAATGTGAACTGGTGCGCTTGATTTACAGGAGCTCTACAGTGCAAGGTGGTAGTGAAGGATTGGGGTTTATTTTTAGTTTCCAATAATATATGCCATTCCTTTACCAACTCGCTTTGCGTATGAATTGACATTATATTATCACTGCGTAGTCGTGCTCCGTATCTAGCAGCATAGTTTGTTCATGGATAGTTCATTTATATCATTTCATCGGACGTTAGTGACATAGCCGCGCATCTCATACCCATGTACAATGAACACACATCTTAAGACGGAAGGTTAGTTCATTTTGCGCATCGTTCGGACTCAGACAGGTCATATGGTGGCGGTGAGAGATGGCAGTGTTAGGCATGCGTAAATGGAAACCATGAAAAACCATAATCAGGGATGCGGATAGCGGCGTTCTCCCGAATATAATGTAAGAGATATACGACCCGAAAAAAAGCAGCCAAGTCGATCGGTTTCTAATTCATTAAATTACTCATATGTTTCTGCCATTTCTTCTCCCTCTTCACAGAACATCGGTCAGCTTAAGAACTGCAAGTTCATACCAAGGAAATTAAGGTCAATAAATTATTTTGTGGATCGGAAACCAAGATTGTGAGTTCTTCATTGTCTCTTTTATCCCGCAATAAAGACATTTCCCGCTGAAGGCCATTTCAATTAATACTGAATGTTCGTGACTGCGTCGTATTCGAAATACATTTTCAGCGTGTTAGGTCGTTCTCAATACATACACGAGGTGTCATGTACAGAAAAAGATAGGTCAACCGGACACCAATGAGATCGGAAACCATAAGCTGTGTAAGGATGGGCAGAAGCGAATACCTTTGTGGAGTAGTGAAGTGAGGGTAGCTTGTAAACGTAAAAGAGAAGGCGTATCAGAAATGGTTCCAAACAAGAACTGATGCAGACAGGGAATAGTACGCAGATGAAGGAAATCGAGCGAAAAATATAATTATTGAATCCAAGATGAAGTCGTTGGAAGACGTTAGTTATAACCTGGAAAGTCTTGGTCAAGCGGCGGGAAAACATGTCAGGACAGAACATTATGCGGAACCTTGGAAAGGGAGGTCAAAGGGAGATTAATATCTTTTTTTTTTTTACTTTTTGCTTTACGTCACACCGATACAGATAGGTCTTATGGTGACGATGGGAAAGGAAAGGCCTAGGAATGGGAAGGATGCGGCCGTGGCCTTAATTAAGGTACAGCCCCAGCATTTGCCTGGTGTGAAATGGGAAACCCCGGAAAACCATTTTCAGTGCTGCCGACAGTGGGGTTCGTAGCCACTATCTCTCGGGTGAAGCTTACAGCAGTGCGCCCCCAACCGCACGGACAACTCGTCTGGTAATTAATAATATGTTTGGTAAATCTGTTAAACTCATAACAAATAGCAAGGAATCACTGAACAGGTAGAACTATTAATTTGAAAACCTTCCAAGTAGAAAGAAACCTTTCTGCTGAAGTCGCGAGCAACCGATCTCATGGGGAGGAGGGCAGTGGTATTAGTGAAATTACGCTTGAAAAGTAGAATGGATGATAAATAAATCGACAGTCATAGAGCAGCAGGAATATACGTAATTGGACCTAAAATGGTGTGACACTGGGTGAAGGCAAGGACGAAATTGCTTAATACAGTACTAAGATTAGCATGGAATGTTAAAAACGTAACATGTGATTTGACGAATTGAGTAATGCATATATCTACAAAAGCAAGGAAACAGGAAGGTTCAGAAGTACTATCGAGGTATTTCAATGGTCTTTATACTAGACAAGGTTACTTACTGGCATCTTGGAAGGATGAAGTTGGAAGAAAAACCAGAATGTTTTCATACCACAGAGAAACAGTTATAGTTATGTTTCGTAAATCTAGAGAAGGCACGTGACAGAGTACCGGCGAAATGATGTTAGCCACACTGGGGATTTTGGAATTGAGAGTAGATTAAAGGCATTTATGTTAACAATTGAACTCCAATTGTAATTAATGGTAGAAGGACTTCTTGGATCGACGTATTTACAGGAGACAGAGAGGCTGTAATCTTTCAACTTAGTTGTTCATGTTTAACATGGATAATCTACCAAAAGGTATAAAGTGGGAGTGTGTGACTCAGTTGCCCGGAAAGTAGTAAGCTGTTTGGCCTATGCGGACGACTTGTTTTTGATGGCAAACTAGTTTGAAATCCTGCAGTCGAATACTTTGGAACTTGAAAATGGATTCAATGAGTATGATATGCAACTTAGCCTTTCCAAATGTCTGTAGGTAAGAAACCTAAGAGAAGTGAATATTAAGTTGGGAAAACAAAACTGGAACAGGTAGAAACTTTCATGTATTGATTATGTGAATTGCCAAGCCAATTGACCAATATATATATATATGTATTTCCCCAGGAAGGGAGTTTAGTAAGTGAAATTGAAGCAAGATACAGCAAAGCTAATGCAGTGTAATAATTTCGTGTGGCTATTTCTAGCCGAGTGCAGCCCTTGTAAGGCAGACCCTCCGATGAGGGTGGGCGGCATCTGCCGTGAGTAGGTAACTGCGTGTTATTGTGGTTGAGGATAGTGTTATGTGTGGTGTGTGAGCTGTAGGTATGTTGGGGACAGCACAAACACCCAGGCCCCGGGCCATTGGAATTAACCAATGAAGATTAAAATCCCCGACCCGGCCGGGAATCGAGCCCGGTACCCTCTGAACCGAAGGCCAGTACGCTGACCATGCAGCCAACGAGTCGGACAGCTAATGCAGTGAGCTCGCACTTACGATCAACGGTACTCTGTGTGAAAGAAGACAGCTTCCGGACGAAACAATCTTTACAGCGTTCTGTTTTCAGACCTACTTTTCTTGCAGGGAGCTAAAGTTGGATGGACTCACGACATCTTACTCCAAAGTTAGAATTAACAGAGATGAAGGTTGCGAGAATGATCGCCGGTGCAAACAGGTTGGAACAATAGAAGCGTGCAGTTACTCGTAATGAGGAGGTAAAGGATGTTAGGCATGAATTCCATTGATGAAGTTGTTCGCATAACCCGGCTTCGGTGTTGGAGTCATGTGAGGTGAATGTAGGAGAATAATGGTCTGGGTCATGGAGGGATACCAAGACGACGATGTTTTTTTTTTTTTTTTTTTTTTTTTGCTAGGGGCTTTACGTCGCACCGACACAGATAGGTCTTATGGCGACGATGGGATACGAAAGGCCTAGGAGTTGGAAGGAAGCGGCTGTGGCCTTAATTAAGGTACAGCCCCAGCATTTGCCTGGTGTGAAAATGGGGAAACCACGGAAAACCATTTTCAGGGCTGCCGATAGTGGGATTCGAACCTACTATCTCCCGGATGCAAGCTCACAGCCGCGCGCCTCTACGCGCACGGCCAACTCGCCCGGTACGACGATGGTACGGGATTAAGCGTGGTCAAAGAGCTACAGTAGTTACAAACAGGGGATGGTGGAGGCGTTTTTAAATTCACAGAGGCTTGCAGACTAAAAGCTGAAAGGCATAACAGTCTATAAAGATGTAAGTATGTATTTATGTTCGCATGTATGTTAGTGTTTTTATCCATATATACAATATCACTAAAGTATTATGAAAAATATTGACCAGTTAGCACAAAATTTTCTGAAATAACGCCATTTCTTCCTGGAGGAATCTGTTGTGTAGTTTTTGGCGTAGATCCGATAGAAAGTGCATATCACATCAGATTTAACTCTCTTACATTACTATTTTACCAGGGGATATGCACTTAAAATGAACGTCGTAGACCGAGTTCTCGTCATTTCGACACGTAAGTATAAATGGATCTCCAAAGGCTTCAGTTTGTTGGGTAAAGTGAAGGAACGGGACACCGGCGAGAGAGAACTTAACACACGAACTAATGTCATCACCGTAACTTTTATTTCTACTTGCGTCTACAGTGTTCCATAGAATGTTTGCCCTGGAGTTTCTGTCTAAAATGTAATTCGATTGCTACTTCCGCCATTTACTGTACTACTACGGTAAGTCATTGTACTCGTTTCAATATACATACACTCAAGAAAGCGTAAGCGCATGGTATTGTATAAGTTCCTCGCTGTTACACGTTTCTATGAAAGTTGAAACTGTAGATATAATTATTGTTGTGGCTATCTGTGGGGTTTTATCTGTATGGTAGGTGATTTGTATTTTGATAATTATTATCAGTATCAAATATAGTAAAATCTTACATGCAAGGTATATACAGTACACGCGTTCATAACTTTTTTAAGTTACTGTACATGCCCACAGCCCCAAAACTTGTCTACCACAATACGTTGTTCATTTTCATCTAATTTATTATTTACTTCCAAACGTACAATCCATTTTAAGTAGATGGATATAATAAGAATGAAAATGCATAAAAATTCTAAAATTTCATATCTGGTATTACTTCCAGCCTCCGAATAATAATAATAATAATAATAATAACAACAATAATAATAATAATAATAATAATAATAATAATAATAATAATAATAATAATAATAATAATAATAATAATAATAATAATCTGTCTGTCTGTTAGGTCATCAGCCCAGAGGCTGGTTGGATCCTCAAATAGCACCACCAAAGGTTATGCGGTTATAAGGAAACCTCAAAAACTAATGGCAGCACCAAAATGAGGCGTACTAGGCAAGATGAGGAGTGAGGTAGTTTGCCATTGCTTTCCTCACTGGGTCAGAAAGTACTATTGCAGCACGACTGACCCTATGAGCAGCACCTTTCATAACACTCAGATGCACTAGTCGTGCTCTGGATGTCATTACTCAGCACCACCTATACCCCAGCAGCTTCCATATTGTCACAGCCATGGATGTTGACTGGGACTTCGGTGGAAGCTACACTTTACTCTGGCCTGTGCCAAGAGATGGATGCAAAAGTACTGTATCCATCAAGAAATGACAGCAGGCAGAATAATAATAATAATAATAATAATAATAATAATAATAATAATAATAATAATAATAATAATAATAATAATAATAATAATAATAATAATAATAATAATTGCAACATGAAGAGGGCCCCACCCTACAGTTAGGTAGCACTTTAAACATCTGCCTATTGTGATATCTTGCGGAGATACAATTAACTCTGTACTATATGAAGTTCTGAAGCCTACCTATAGATAGCACTTTACAGGTTTGAGGTTGTCTCCTAGGAACCTTTGTTGGAACTTTCATTTATGTTCATTTAGTAGGAAATGTAATAGTCGGGGGTTGACAACCTTTCCTCTTTGGTCACTTCCTTAGAGTTGTTCGTGCTGAATCTCATTCAACCAAATATAACCCAGTCTGCCACTATAAAAGGAAGGGCCACTTACCTCCTAAAGACATTCTTAGAAAACCTATATAAGACCCAACTACCTTGTTAACCAGGTATAAATAAATGTACATTTTTCCGCAGTCATGAACTTACCCAAAAGGTCCATATTCTCCTCACATTTCCTCCCTCTCCCGCACCCACACATTACTCTTACCTCCTCCTGACACCATCGCTCCTCTCCCAAACCTCCGAACCTCCTGGCCAGAAAATAGGCGTAACCTACTAGGTGGCCCGCTCCTCCGCATTAGGGAGGAGAATGAAACCTTTTTTTGATGATGATGATGACCTGCTAAAGATTACCTTGAATGTGTGACAATGGACGAGGTTCTCGCCACGCTTAAGGCAGCTGGCATGCTGAGACAATAAGTAAGGTAGGCTTTTTCATCCTAGACAATGTGACTCTACAAAACATCAAGTGGCTAACGGAGATACGTTTCTCAAACATTCGTTTAGGTTCTTGCTGTTTTCTTGCCATTTCTCTTCACTGATGACTTTCTGGCAACACATTAGGAGAAAATTACAGATGGCTTTCTGGGAAAGTGATTTGGCCCATACTTCGTCGTATGATGTGACGCTTATGGACATAAAAAATATCGTAACCACGCGATACAACAGGAGGGGGCTGAGTTATGTCAGACACTAATAAATTCAGTCATATACTGTAAGGAAAGGAGAGACAGACTTAGCACAGATAGTTATACTCGATTGATGCAAGGGATGTAGGAACAGAATAGGCGACAGCTTGATTGAGAACACATAAGAGAAATCAAGAAATGTATATTTAGTTTATTGAAGAACATACGCCCAAAATTCTGTAAGGTGAGTTTATTTACTTATTTATTAGATATCTACTTGACGCTGAAACCACTCAAGGAAGATCCTGTAGACAGACAAAGTGATAGGTTTTGGAAGGCGTGGACCACTTGGGACGGTGGTAACAAGAAGGAGACTGAGTCTTAGAGCGCACCACATGGTGCGACATGCAGAATTCTGTTGTTTAATCTATCAAACTGAGCTTGAGATTCAATTTTAGGAGAGTTAAATGGACGATGTTTTCGGAAACAAACTTTAAAATTAAACTTGTTGACGTTGGTTTCACTCAAATAAATACTTCAAAACTATAGTGACAATCTATGTAACCAGTGAAATAATATCTCATTTTTAATGTCCAAGTAAATCTCTAGGGGGCTAATCTCTGATACAGTAGCCTATGTCTAATGAATTTGGTTCCCTAACTCAATAATGAAGCATAAAATTCAAGGCATATTTCAGTTATAACTTTATACTTGAATAATTTACAGTTCCCAGACTGTATACTTTTGTTGACGTTTGCATAGCATTCCAAATACTATACTGTTTAAATATTCCAATTCTTCTCTTTTTACTTTACTTTAGTCTACCACAATGGGCAAAAATCACGAATGGAATAAATCTCCGTTTCTGTACTGAATTGATAGAAACGTCCTGCCAATAATAAAAGTATTAGAGGCATGAGAGACTGGACTTATCGACATGGTTGGCAGTGATCAGTTGTCACTTTTCACACAACAGCAGGCAGCAGGCCATTAGCGGTATGTTGTGACCAATCGATCCGCTCACCTTCCTCTGACAGCATGTCCACTTTAATACTCTACTTCAAGTCCAGTGGCTACACCATTCTCGGAATCTCTCGCAAAGAAAACGTCAGATTTACCGGCAAACATGTGGACGGTGACCTGAAAAGGAAATAAAGAAAATATTTCTAGCGTGAAGGGATTTTTACCGTGAGGGAGTTGACATCTTCCTCAACCCAGTTTGCCAAGCTTGCAGTAAATCTGACGATATTTTTTAAAGAATTCATATTGTCACAATGTCAAGATCTTGGTATACTACAAGACGCATATTAAAACAATATTTGTGTATTAAAGTAACTGAAAAAAGTCTTCCTGATTACGTCCAGCAGAAAAATCGAAATGGCTCTGACATCTACGAACCATTTTGTCCTTGATACTCGCTGAATTCCTTCCACCTAACAAATTTTTAAAATAAAGAGTGATTAAAATGTTTATATTGTATAATATCAAAATGATACGTTCTTCATTAAAACCACTCTGGTGTAATGATATCCTTAATTACACTGGATACCCACATGCGATGAAGAAACTGATTCTTTATTTTTGACCTATACAATTGTCCGTTGTTTTTTTGAAAACGCGTAGTTTATTGAGGTTCCGATGCCAATGTGCGCCTTCGAATTGTCACTCTAAAAGTTCGACTCGTGTTCCAGCATCTCATTAAATATCATCAGCATTCATTTGGTTATACTTATGTCTGACACAGAAGATATCGTGCCTTAGAGACTTATTGAGTGACTCAAATCTATTACCCGAGAAACGATACAAAATATGTTCTTACTAGTATACATAATACCGAGCTCGATAGCTGCAGTCACTTAAGTGCGGCCAGAATTTAGTATTCGGGAGATAGTGGGTTCGAGCCTCACTGTCGGCAGCCCTGAAGATGGTTTTCCGTGGTTTCCCATTTTCACGCCAGGCAAATGCTGGAGCTGTACCTTAATTAAGGCCACGGCCGCTTCCGTCCTACACCTAGCCCTTTCCTGTCCCATCGTCGCCGTAAGGCTATCTGGGTCGGCGCGACGTAAAGCAAGTTGTAAAGAAAGTATACATAATTTCAAGATAGGTGTTCATGGTGCAGCAGTACATTATAATTAAGGTATAGTGGTCAGGATAAATGTACTGAAGGACTTGGGAATAAAATGTGGACCCACCCTAGCAACAACTCGCAGGTACCGGCAACGGAACAATTCACCGAAATAAGAAGCAAAAAAAAAAAAAAAAAAAGAAATCTGAATAGGCTGAGAAGAAAATAGAAATCTTTTCAAAACCGACAAAGGTTGTGAGATATAAAGGACATCTTTCTAAAAGGTGTTTTTCTTCACATTGACGAGTTTTAGTTGATAAAGCAGGTCTGCAATTAAACATCAATTTTATGAAAGTTGGTTGAAAGTACGTTTCAGATAAATCTATTTGAATGGATCATTGTTAGTTTTTCATTAAACAACATTTGTGTTATTGTGTATAATTCGTCATAAATTATACTTTCAAGTTACATAATACTGATATAGATCAATTCAGATTAAATTTCCTTTTTGTCCTTGATGACATTCCAAACCACAATTTGTTATAGTTTTATTATAGAAATATAATAAGTGTTGTGTATTGATTCATGCATATATGCAGGCTGTTAGGGGTATACGTGCAGATATTTCTTGTAGCAATAGAGAACGATGTGACGAACCACTATATGTCAAACTTTTAGTAATCCTCGGAAGTTACTTTCGAGAGCAAAGGGATACAAGGTTTTTAGAATAGGTAATACTCCTTGTTCTTGTGAATGAATAGCTTTCCTTCGATAGCAGGCAAGTTACGCGCCATCCGTGCCAAACTGGTTTCTTTTTTTGTTTAAGAGCACATGTACTACTGTAACAGCAGAACGCTACCGATGCAATGCCACGAGATATTACGTAACATACTTGCCAAATTGGTTTTGTTTAAGAGGAACTGTAGTACGATAACAGCTGAAGGCTGCTACTACGGTATGCCATGTTACGTAACATTCTCGCCAGACTGGTTTTGTGGTAGTTAGAGTTTAGTTTCCGTCTTAGGGGCTTCGGACCCTAAAGATGTATCGAATTGTCAGTGTTAATAATGGTTATTTTGCTGTTACGTCCTTTAGGGGATTGGGATATCTATGGTCATCAGCCGATTGGGATATCTATGGTCATCAGCTGCATGGTCTACTGAGTATGGAAATGACCTGAAAACCTGTGTCGGTGCGGGATCTGTACGAGCGTGTGATATAATTATCGGAGCGTAAGGGTGGGATAAGGCGCGCCAGGACGTGAAATACGCTATGATTCCCGTTGTCCATTGCGTCAAGGTAGAAGAAAGAAGAAAAATCGTGCTGACGTATATGTAAACAAGTTCCTTACGTCAACGAAAACATTCATGGGACAGGATGTCGAAATAAGTAGTGTCGGAATTGAATGATCGAAGCACAGCGAACGTTTTGCTTCAAACGAATAATGGATATGTTATACAAATAAATCAATTAAACGTACCTACATTTTGTGGTTCCCGCCGGGCTGCGTGGCTCGGACGGTTGAGGTGCTGGCCTTTTGACTCCAACCTGGCCCTGTCCGGTGGTATTTGAAGGTGCTTAAATACGTCACACTTGTGCCGGTAGATTTACTGGCACGTAAAAGAACTCCAGCGGGACTAAATTCCGGCATCTCATCATCTCCGAAAACCGTAAAAGTAGTTACTGGGACGTAACAAAAATAGCATTATTATTATTATTATTATTATTATTATTATTATTATTATTATTATTATTATTACTGATTACTCGCTAATAATTTCTGCCCAGAAAATACTTCTCATCCTTTATAACTATAGATCTCGACAGTTGTATAATGTCCTAAATACCTGTGATGACATTTTAAAATTGGCTTTATGTCGCACCGACACAAATAGGTCTTATGGCGACGATGGGACAGAAAAAGTGTAGAAGTGAGAAGGAACCATTCGTGGCATTAATAAAGGTTCACTTCCAGCATTTTCCTGGTGTGAAAATGGGAAACCACGGAAAATCATCTTAGGGACTGCCGACGGTGTATTTCGAACCCACTATCTCCCGAATGCAAGCTCACAATTTCCCGCCCCTAACCGCAGGACCAACTTACTCCAAGCTCTAATGCCGGGCTGAGTAGCTCGGACGATAGAGCGCTGGTCTTCTAATCACAACTTGGCAGGTTCGATGGAGGCTCAGTTCGGTGGTATTTGAAGGTGCTGAAATACGCCATTTTCGTGTCTGTAGATTTACTGGCACGTGTCACCAAAAACCGTCAAAGTAAAACAGTAAAAAAAGTTACTTAAAAAGTTACATTAATATTTCGTGCTTGCAAACGAAAAGAGTATGTGTAATGGTAACATAAAGCATTATAACTTACAGCTGCCTTTGCAGTGCTTAATAAATTTATGAAAATTAAAGTGGCCAGTCTGAGTTGCTCAGACGGTTAAAGCACTGCTTTCTTGGTTTCAACTTAGAAGTTTCGATCCTGGCTCGGTCCGGTGGTATTTGGAGGTGCTCAAATACGTCAGCCTCGTGACTTTTGATTTAGTGGCACCTAAAAGAACTCTAGTGGGACTAAATTTCGGCACCTCGGCGTCTCCAATACCGTATGAAATAGTTAGTGGAACATAAGAACCATTATTATTATTATTATTGCTAGTGCCACGTATAAGTTTTATGGCGACGATGGGATAGGAAAGGACTAGGAGTTGGAAGGAAGCGGGTGTTGTCTTAATTAAGGTACAGCACAAGCATTCGCCTGGTGTTTAAATGGGAAACCACGGAAAACCATCTTCATGGCTGCCGACAGTGGGATTCGAACCCACTATCTCCCGGATGCCATCTCACAGCCGCGCGCCCCTAACCGCACGGCCAACTCGCCCGGTATTATTTTTTATTATATTACCATTATTATTGTGGAAGCTCAAATTAAACTGGTCAGTTAGTCATCATTTTACCTATTGGCACTTACTGACCAATAATAATCCTTCTATTACAAATACCCTGCGGCACTTTTAAAACTAATGTTATTTGCTTTACGACCCACTGACTACTTTTACGGTTTTCGGAGACACTGAGGTGCCGGAATTTTTTTCCGCAAGAGTTCTTTTACGTGCCACTAAATCTACCAATAACCCCTGTGGATGGAGGATGTAGACGAAGAATACATCCACGGTATTCCTGTCTGTCGTAAGAGACGAGTAAAAGGGGCGACCAAGGGGTGAACTGGAACCATGAGATTACTTGTGATTAGTATCATTAAGCGATTAACACCATGGTTCGACGTTACTTGCGATTAGAACCATTATGTAAGAAACATCATTGGTTTGGGCGTTGACTATGATTACTACCATCGTGTGCATTCCATCGAGGCGGGGGAGCGGGTGCGCCACATCATGGACTTGCGTTCTCTAATCGTACGAGGTGCAACGAAATGAAACGACAATTAAAACTTCAAAATGCATCCACTAAGTAAAATCTAAAACGAATGATGATGACAAAAAGACTATGAATCCAAAAGCAATCAGTGGATACGTCGGTAAGGATTACGTGTACTTCTCACAGAGTACCCTAGACCGGTTTTCGAGTACAGGAAGTGGTCTGGCATGTGTTTCTCCCACCCTTACTAGCCCAGCGGCTATAGGGACAGCAACATGTGTTGGTCTTCGATAACAAACAGGTTCAACAACCTCTATACTCTGCTACTATACTCTACTCACGAGAGCAGTATGACATAATCGGCGTTTCCTACTATGGCCGCTCAAAACACATTAGGCCCTGAAATATTCGGCTCATTTATGGGTAAACTAATAGGACAAGGTAATAAGTACACAGCATATGTTCTGAGATGTATTTTTCTTTACCGACTAACTAACCATCTGCACGTATGCCCCTAACAATCTGTATATAATTTGTGTACTCAGCAGTGCCCACTTTTCTTAAAATAGGCATGGTTATTTCCCCTCATTATGACATACGTGTGTGTGTCTCATTCTAATCCTCCGTAGTAGTGGCATCATGTAGCTAGCCTATTGACGACCTGTACCCACAAGTCCCTGACCTGGGCATGGTGAATTGCTTGTTGCATGTTCTCTCCAATGAGGCTCTTGAGTTGATCCGCATCTCAAAGGAGCACGTCTACTGGGCCTTCGACCAGCGTCTTTGCCTTCGGTGATCGTCTTCTCCAGTCCATTGGGTCTTCTAATTATGTGACCGACGAACCTGCGCTGTTGTTGTTTGATAATTGTCCATGATCTTATTTTGATGCCAAGCTGTTTCAGGATTGACTACTTCGTTCAGTTTGTCGTACAAGGTATTCGTTATACTCTTCTGTAGCATCGCATTTCCACGTAGGTGATCCTGCGGCAGTCTGTCATCTATAACGTCCAGGTTGTTTCTGCATAGGTGGCAAAGGTAAAATGAGTGTCCGCAGAAGCATATGTTTTTTCTTTGCAGTAATAGAGGTGTCTTTCTATATGATAGTAAACTTTGCTGTTCAGCTCCTCGTGATCGCGACGCACTTGTGGACCTAAGGTTCACAATCCCCACTGTTAGAGTAAACAGATCCAAGCTACTGAAAATGACCACCACTTCATTGTTAGCAATCCTCACGATATCATGCAGCTTGTTGTTGTGGCGATTTATAATAATCACACTCGTCTTCCCGTCGTTGTTTTCAAGTCCATACGTTGTGAATTGTTCTTCTATCTTCTCCATGATATTCTCTAGCTCACACTGTACTTCTGAAATTAAGATATATCGAAGATGACTTACTTGCCGGCCTCCAAGTACAATACCGCCATTCAAGTCTTTAAATACCTCCCTCATAATGTACTCACTGTAGATATTGAATAGGACTCCTGAGGGGGTGTCATAGTTGCCGTGTCCGGAGAAGTGACGCGATATTCGATTCATTTTACTGAATCAATTTATTTGATTCCGTTCACTTTACTGAATTGTTACAGTGATCCGATTCACTGCACATTCGAGTCACCGTTATTATTACATCTGTGTAATGTCTACTGATAAGACAGCAGCTACCACGTTCAAAGTTTGCTTCTGTCATCTGGTCTTCATTCTATGAACTGCTTTCCTACGCGATATCTAGCTTTCAGATTCAGGTTTCTCCTGACAGCCACCTTTCGCATCAAATTTTGATGTTACAAAGCCTTCCCCCCACAGTGACAACTCCATTAAATAAGTATGAAAATTAGATGAAAAAATACCCATACGCACAATCATCAGTGATCTGCATTTAGAGCTGTCGTCCAGGTGGGAGATTCCCTATCAATTGTTTGCCTAGTCATTTCTTAAATGATTTCAAAGAACATGGAAATGTTTTTGTATTCACGGTTAGTATACAGTACAAAACAAACAAGTTAAAAATGAAATGGAGGAATAAATAGGCACTTGTGTGGTACTACGTATGCTCGTTACATTACAGTACAAAACTTACGTAGTTAAGAAGTGACATAACTCAAATTCTATACACTATCTTATGGTTTTCCCTAAGTTCTCTGAAAGTCACAACTCTATTATATATACAGAATTAGATGTAAAAATACCTTTGTTCGCAATATGTAGCCTACATATTAGATGAAAACCAAATAAGTTGCTTTACCTCGCACCGCCTTATGGCGACGATGGGCTTGGAGTGGAAAGGAAGTAGCCGTGGCTTTAATTAAAGTACAACACGAGCATTTTCCTGGTGGGAAAGTAGGAAACCACGGCAAACAATCTTAACGGGCTGCCGACGGTAGGATTCAAACCCACCATCCCCAGAATGCAAGCTCATAGCTAGGCGACCCTACCCGCATGGCCAACTCGCTCGGTCACCTTTGAAAATATGTATCTTTCTATCACTAGAGGATTTTTAAATCGTCATATTTTGTATAAGCTGCCCGAGGTGCAGAGTAGCCCTGTGGTTTTCTGATTCAACGTCTTCTTATTTAAGTTATTGAGTCAATCGGCTTGCCCACTGTCCACGTAAACCGGTGATCTCGTTGTTCGATTATCGATACCTTGTGCAATGATGCGACATAAGAACAGAGAAAATATTGAGCGGTTCTTCCCAGTAAAGAAAAGACAATTTCGAGTGGTCACGGGCATGTCTTAAAGTCATAAGGTAGGCTAGAGAGTTAATTTGAATTAATTGTTATAACACTGATTGATTATACTAATAGAGGAACCTGATAGCCTACCTATTTACCAGCTAGTTACTTTGGAATTATGTTTTGACTATCTTTTTAACACTGAAAATAAATCCATATATTATTTGACGTCCCTGTAAGAAGAGGACAGTGAATGCAAATGGGTATTATTTTTAAATGAGCTGAGAGCGAGAGCCCGTCTTAGCGTATGACTGTTTCAGTGTGCCACGGCTCTGTATGTCTCGCCCGCAGCGAAAGTTCAGCTCGCCGCAAATGTCCAGTGTGTCGATAATGAACGGTGTGTGTGTTGTGTCTCACTGTTCCGTGTTTAAACCATTCAGCACTGTCTGCTGTGAGCCAGCTGAGTCGTGTGCCGTGAGCTCGCCGTTCCTGTGGATCGATTCACTCGGACACTTGAATGAATCGATGCACTGCTTCGAATCATACACTCAGTAGCCAACACTAGTTCGGAGAGTAAAATTTCTTGATCAAATACCCCAGCTGTCCCGGTGTCTCCACTTCGATGAGAATGGTCCATAGTTTCGATCATTTTACCTTGTCAAAAGTTTTTGTAGCCCCCGAAACACATGTACATCGTGACATTGTAATATTGGGTGAGCTGCCGGAGGTTAAGAATTTACTCACGAGTTCCTATGTGTGAAACGAATCCATTTCTCTCACCTGGCATTCGTGGGAGGAGGAAGGTCTTCAGCCCCACGTTCAGTATCGTGAACGTTACTTTGATGGCATGAGAAATTAGAGCTATTCTTCTGTAAATTTCACTTTCAAGATGGGAGTGCTATTTGAATACTGGTATAAAGACTGGAGTGGCGCTGTTATTCTCGCCAGGTCCCAGATGTCCAGATCTTCTAGCACAGCCATTGAAGAACGTCAATGCCGAGTTCACACATGTTTTTCAGCACATCAGTAGTGATTCCCTCAGAGTCATGGGCTTTCCCATTGTGCAGCTTTTTCACTGCACGTTCTACCGCTTCTCTAAGAAGTAATGGCTCTAGGTCATCTTCATTTCCTTATGGCATATGCTCTGGGTCATCATGAAGCAATTGGATACAATACTTTCGCCCCACGTCGACTATGTCTTTTGCATCCGAAATGATATTTCCTTCGCTGTCCTTGATGGTCTTCATCCTAGGTTTGAACTCTCGAGCCAAGCACATCAATTTATCACATATTTCTGCTCAGTTATTCTCCATTGCATGGTTTTCTAGCTCAGAACACAGCTTCTTAATGTGTTTATTTTATATTTTATGCAAACTTATTTGATGTCATTGTTCACCTTTTTCAGCAAATGTCCCTGTTGTTTGAGTTTGTGATTGCACGTTGGGCATTAAGACGTTTCGCAACCAGTGCCAGAGATTTGTCGGTCATCCAGTGTTGGAATTTCATCACGGTATTTCGTTTCGGGATCTTATTTGTTGCTTCTGTGATCCATTCGTTTATTCTCTTCCACGCTATGCTGCATCTTCCTTCAAGGTCAGGTGGCCCGATGTTTCGAAGCGCTTGTTGCAAGGCAAATGGCTCATGAGCTATCATTCGATTCGGTTTCTTCTTAATTACTGGTTTGCTTATTTCGACTTTAAGATATGCCCACAGTAGATGATAATCAGACCCGCATTCGGCACTTAGTTTCATTCTGTTGGTTCGAAAGGAGCTTCTACATCTTTTGTCTACAAGAATGTAATCAATCTGAATATTTTACTGTCCACTAGGGGTGGTTCACGTGAACAGACGTCTTCACTGATGTTGGAACATGGTGTTCGCAATGGAAATTCTGTTACAGCGAACTGTAATATGCGGCTTTCTCATTCATTACCCTTAAAGCGCAATGTCCCACTATGCCTCGGAAATGATTTCTAAAATATTATTCCCTATCTTGGCGTTAACATATCTCAGAACAACTGTGATTATCTTAGGTTTAACGGTTTCATACCATACATCAAATTGTTATTAGTCACTTTACCTTCGTAATCAGTAATATAAGACGAAATCTATTTTTTCAACCAAAGAAATTCTGATTTGAAATTATAGAACTTTTCAGGCTTCCTTGTGCATCTTAAAAATTCTACCGCGTATCTTAACTGAGATATTGATTTAAATTTGGCAGGTATGAATGTTGTCCTGAAGGGTATCTGAGAGTGTATTCATTTTCCCCTAAAGAGTTAGTTACTGCTATCTTCTGAAAAATGTAAGTACGTCTTAAATATAGATTATAATCAAACAATCACATACAAACTGTTTCGATCGCATTCGGAGAAGGATAATTCCCTTGCTGTGTCACAGGTGTGTCAAAATAAATCCAGGACGCATAGGGGTTGTATTAAGTATGATATCCACATTACGGGCCACTGTTGTGCAGTGTGGGAGTCAGCGATGGAATTCTTCCTATTTACCCTTGAAGGTGTGGGAAGATTCTTAGTTTCAGTTTTTCTTTATGATACGTTATCCTTCACGATATTTTGATACTCTGATTCGTATTTTCATATATTCGAAATGTATTTTGTGGTGTATATTCTACACATATTTGGCTATGGCTCTTACAACTAAGGAGTGTTTGTTCAAAATGTGCTACATCCACTTCAAAATGAAAATTAATATTTCTTCCAGATGCATTTCAGTATTGAACACTATCGAATTTCATAAGCAGTACAGACCAAAAAAGATATAATTCCTTAAAATGTGTACCATACCTATCATAGTAATTTCCATGTGCCTTTAATTCTACGTTTTATGCGTTTTCCCGTAAGTTCCTTATGATGTTAATAGTGCCTCTGAACAGTTACAAAATAAATATGCATTGAAGATTATGGTATAAAATAAAGATAAATATTTACGGTTGTGAACATATGTGTTATAATTATTAGTCAATAGACTGTGGTTTATTAGCAGAATCCCATGAGTAAAACAAGTAAGATTCTGATTTGCTTTTTTCGAGATCATAGGCACAGGTCCTGGAATATCATGTGGAATCGTAACCTCAGGGGACGAGACTTTATTAATTTTAAAGCCTTCTGCATTGACTAGAAGTCAAACCTATGTAAGCAGCCAGTGGCGATGCAGAAACTCGAGATTACATTGTTTGTTGAAACGTTAAAGGAACAAGAAAAATTGCATTTCTCATCACAGTGGGGATAGAGAAATCACGTCATTACAGAACGAATAGCATAATTTTCCTTGTCATTTACTCTAATAATTTACCTAGGTTATGCTTTCTTGTTGACCGAGCTCGATAGCTGCAGTCGCTTAAGTGCGGCCAGTATCCAGTATTCGGGAGATAGTGGGTTCGAACCCCACTGTCGGCAGCCCTGAAGATGGTTTTCCGTGGTTTCCCATTTTCACACCAGGCAAATGCCGGGGCTGTACCTTAATTAAGGCCACGGCCGCTTCCTTCCCAGTCCTAGCCCTTTCCTGCCCCGTCGTCGCCATAAGACCTATCTGTGTCGGAGCGACGTAAAACAAATAAAACAAATAGCTTTCTTGTTGTGCCAGCCAGACGGTGAAGAGGTAGCTCCCTGGTTCTTACCCGGTGGCCAGGGGTCTGATTCCCGGCCAGATCTGAGGGCAGGTTCGAGTTGCTCTCAACCTACGTGATTTTAATTAAAAAGCTATCTGACGGTGAGATAGCGGCCTCAGTCTGTAAAGCCAATAATAACGGGCGAGGGGATTCACCGTCCCGACCACTCGACAAACGTAATCTGTGGGCTTCGTGGTGAGCAGCGGTCGCTTTGTAGGGCACGACTCTTTGGGGCGGTCACGCCGTGAGGTATGGTTTTGGATTCTTTCTCCCAATGACCTTCGACTATCGACAAACCGACTATCATACAGTGTTCTTCTTTCTATGACCCCGTCAGAATCAGATTGTATTTTGAAAGTCATGCATTTCTCTTTGAAGAAAGTGCATTCTACAAAAGCGGCTAAAAGGTGAGAAGAGACAGGTTATTGCTTTGCATCTGCACAACATGAAACTTCATGTTCTGGCCATAGAAAATGAAGAATGACTGAGATTACTCACTACAATTAACCATCAATTCCTCCCACATCAAATTTATTTCAGTCTCCACATGATTGCAGAAATTCTCCGTAATTTCAGCTTTGTCAGGTGGATGAGCTTTTCACTGCGAACTTCTTAGGTCTAATGATAGATTTAAATTTTGACTAATGTAATGGAACAACTCCTGATACTATCATGTAGAAATCCCTTCCTCAAACCCTTAAATTCTAGTCTGCCCAGTGAAATGTTTAATGTATCATTTCCAATAATCACTACATCTGGAAATTATTTCAAGATATTTATCATCACCCCCACATATAACATATTGAATCAATGACTTTTGCAAATGAATGAATTTATCAGGATGTCTGTATTTGTCACATACCTAAACCACTCAAGGCACATTAGTTGTGGATTTATAGGGCTTTGGCCGCCTCTGCCTCCACTAGCACCATGAAGGCGACCTCCTCCGCTGAGATGCACTGGCTAAGAGTGCATGCATAACCTCACCTGATGTCATAATTTAACGCTGACTAAGAGATTTGGGTTCGACACCGGGCTGAAACTTACTTGGTCACTAACCTCGCAGACCAAAGTTGGACACACGGGCTAACCGTATATGAGTTTAAGCTTAAACTTACAGGCTTAATCCTGCAGGGGCAGGGTTACTAATCATACATGCTCAAGTTCGTTGATGATACTATCCACATAAGACTGCAAGCTTAATCTGACAGCCGACGTCATTGCGTAACTTATCTTAACCTTACAGACCAAAGTTCGACATCCGATAAGAGTGCAAGCTTAACATTTTAGGATTGGATTCGATCCCAGGCTTAACACAACTGCCATACTAGGCAAGACGGCTGCTATGCATTTCTCTTATAGGGCTAACTCTGGAAAGGTACCTCAGGGACTGACAGCTTAATACATATTGATCTTATCGGACTAACTGTGGGGAGCTGATATAGGGACTGCTGGGCAAGATGGCTGCTATACATGTTCCTTATCGGGCTAACTCTGGAGAGCTAAATTAGGGGCTCACAACGTTTAACTTAAGATTTATTGGTCTTATCGGACTAATGTTTGGAGATCTGACGCGAGGGCTACTGGGGGGATATATATTGCTCTTATGGGGCTAACTCTGGTGAACTACCCCAGGGGCTTACAATTTTTTAACATGGAGTTTCACTCCTTGACTAACCTCGCAGACTCGATTTGGTTTCCTTGGTTAACCTCCCAGACTCGAGTTCTACTCTGGCCAACCTTACAAGCTCATGTTCAATCCCCGACTAAAGTACTGTGCGCATTTGGAGTTTGTGTTCTAGTGTTCGATTGTTGTAGGCTTTAGTTAATTCTGTTGCTGGAAGGAGCTGTATCCTCCTCCTGCTCCTAACCCTCGTGTTATTGAAGAAACACTTGTGTGTGTGTATGTGTGTGTGTGTGTGTGTGTGTGTGTGTGTGTGTGTGTGTGTGTGTGTGTGTGTGTGTGTGTGTAAGTTTGGTTGTTTATAGAAGTGCATGAGTGATGATTACTTGTTTTGTGCATGTATTTCTTAATGCTCAAAGTGAACTCCTGCGGTGATTACGTTGCTGCTATGCAAGCCTCCTAGTTGACATTTACTGTAACACTCAGTTTCTGGTCTTTACCTTCCACATTTGAAGTCTAGAGATATTTGTAGTATTCAGTAGCTTTTTACATTGCACAGTGAACAAACCCTTGTATTCAGAACCAAAGACTGTTTTCGCTACTTGCCTTCTGAAATAGGTTTAGGCCTGTTTGATATATTTACGATATTTCCGAGACATGTATCTGAGCATCATTTTTCAAGAAGCATGCATTAAAGGATACTTAACTGTAGAACGATCCAAAAATCAGCTGTACATATTTTCGTTAATGAAAGTATAACAGATTAAGGTGTTAGGAATGGCGGTTAAAAGGGATACGCTTATTGTAATTGAGGAATAAACTATATAGGTTTCATTCTTATCCTTTGTACACCATAGCTCCCGTAGCACTCTCCTGGCTCTAGGACGATGAGTGATTTTTAGGGCTGCCCCACTGGTACTGCGTGTACCGCGATATCCCCCGTCAGCGTTCCCGGCCTCGGCTGACTGGGGCTCACCTTGAGGGCTGAACAGACATAAATCCGGGTGGTAGGTCGGATACTGCGTTCCCAGTATCGCTGCCGATCTACATTGCGTACCCCTTGTTAAGGGCAATGTACAGGATATTTGCTCTTGTGTACGCATACTTGTGCTGGGTGGCGTCTACATGCGACCATGCGGACAGGAGCTACAATGTTGCCTGCCTGTCACAATAGACCCCTTCTGCTGCTGCTGGAATGTGTTCGCCGACTGGTAGACTCCGTCGTCGCTGGGAACGGCGAGGCCTTTGTTATAATTCATTGGTTGGTTGTAGGCGTCTCCACCTGTCCTGCTGTGGTTATTGTTGTTCGGTTGGTTGGATGGCCCCGTCGTCATCGTCGTCAGTTAGAGCGTCTTCTCCTGAAATTGCATGCATTTTAGAGGCTTACTGTGACGATTGTACTAGTGATGCTTGCTGCGCCTGCTGGAGGTTAGTGATGGGTTGTGCCAGGATATAAACATTTGACAGCGACATTCATTCGTCGGGTTGTAACTCTTGGAGGATTGTGGAGACAATTGCGTCAGTTTTAATTGTGCCAGTCCTTGTGCTCGCTATCGTTACAGACGAGAAAAACACGGTGAATGTGACATAATTCAAAATTTAGGAAGGGGAAATGGCTTATTCGCTTTTTTCACTCTTCCATTTTAGGATTTAAGTGAAAATACAAATACTCTGTAGAAAAATATGTAAAGCATTATTCTGATATAGATAATCTACATCTACAATGTAAGTTGTAACGTCGACCATTTAAATGTACGCCAAGGGGAGTCAAAGTGAATTTAACGGAAGGAAGTGATGGGAGAGGGAGATTTATAGTAGCACACTGAAATTATTTCTTGATCTCCTGAACAGTAGTGAAATTCACATTCATTGGTTAAACTTGGCACTGTTGATATTGTGGCATTTTTATAGGTTTTATAGGGGAAAGGTAACTTTAAAAAAGAAAACCAGGAGCTGACTGCGGTTAAGACCACAAGTACTCAAACCCACCTGCTCATTCAAACTTGATGCACCTGAAAGTGAGTGGAGAATGCGAATATGTGTCACAAACGCCACTGAGCTACAACACAACCTGCAAAAACGTTGTCAGACCACAAGCGGCATGAGACATCAACGAGACTTGGATGGGAGTAACGGATTAGATTGGGAAGGCTGCAAAGAAGTGTGAAACCGCCACGGTTGTAAATAAGCAGCATTGGAGTAAGGACTCCACACCGATCTCATTTGAGGAGAGGAAAGCTCTGATGACAGAAGGTAAGGGGTGTGAAGACGCTAAGGAGAGACTGAACATGGAGATCAAGTGTGCGTGCATAAGGAACAAGAATGAACAAATCAAAGACTGTTGCCATGAATTGGAACATCGTACAGAACATCAGAAATCTCATTAATATTTTAATAAAGTGAATTACCTATCGAGGAAACACAACTTAAAAGCATATTACCTGTGACCAAAATGGAGACAAAAAAAAAGATCCCGAATGCATCGTCGAGGTGTGGAAGTGCTACTGTGAAAGGCAGTTGAAGGGAGACTTAGCAAAGAATCCTAGAAACTACGATGGCCTGCTAGAATATAAGGGAGCTTCGATCATGAGATGGGAAGCTGAGAAGGCAATCAGACACCAATACAAACCACCTGCTGTGAATGAAATCACTACGGAAACCATAAAGCTTAAGAGGAGAACAGATGATATTTCAAATGTTCCACCAAGAGCATACTTTTGTTAAGAGGTTCAGGGTCTGCCAGTGTGAGCAATATAAAACATTCATTCAGGGGATGGATACTGCAAAAAATTACATGATATGTAGCATACTGGCAGGAAGGAAGAGTAATAAAAGGCCAGCACAGATAATTGTTAATTAATTATGATTTATCAGGCCACAATGTGTGCTAATTAACTGTTTTCTAATTCACAAGTTCGTTGAAACCGTTGGGTCACACAGTAAAACGCAGGTTCAATGTTTGCAGGTAAATCCGCATTATATACTTGCAATAGAAACCGAACCTTCCCTAGACTAACCCCCTTGTTTCGTACCGGAGTGCTAAGTGTGCATCTCATAAACCAGAGCCTAATCCGCAGCTAAAGTAAATGGATTCTTTGTTAGGCGTGATTTTAAAATGGAACATTGTAATACGGATCCTTTTCTATTTTAATAAACATGTGGAGACGTAAGACACGGGAACAGTAGATCGTTCTAAAATCTGTTTTAAATTAACCATGTAAAATTACTTTGGACACGGGAAATTAATTATGCAAGTATTCCATGCTGAGTATTTTCAGCAACGAGTGAACAGACTAACATTCTGAGAAGTTCGTGGGATAATTAACAATTTCACCCATGTATAACGAGTTTAGAATCCTGGAGGTTCTATGTTCAAGGACCGTTGCCTATGTTTTACTAAGTGCGGGCGTGACGGAGTTGTCTCTGTCACTTAACCGTTGGTAATCCAATTGCCCTGTGCAGCAGAATCTGTCTAGCTGCGCTGGGTGAAGAAAAGAGCCGACAGTAGATGGTCATCAACTTCGAACTTGGCTCAGACAGCTTCATCCAATGTCATAACGTGCTGCATTAGGGCAGTAGGAGGCCGGTCGCTATCAGAAATGGACTAGGGCAAAGTTTTGTATATAGTTGTAATGTTAAGTGCTGATTAGTAGCTTATGTTTTAATAGTTCGGTGTCAGACCACGGGTTTATTTGCATGCAATTTATTTTTCTTTATAGTGCCTTAAGGATATTTATTTAGGCAGACATTTTTTGATCGTAGCAGAACATGATAATCTAAAAATATCCCTTTCTTGCTTTTCAGATGTTAGATAATGACGTGTAGTTAACGAAGTCATCTATGCTGGTAGGATTGGACGGGTCTACCCTAGAACTGAAGTAGGATTTCTTTTTGGGGAGCTTAGAAGGTGCCTTCTTATAATCGTAGAATGGGCATGCGCTTGTTTCCAGGCAACATGTCAGGAAACGTTGACATCATCAGAGAATTAAAGTCAAAACTTTCTGGGTGAATTATTTAGTGAACTACCCTCTGTGTTATCCGGGATGTTGTTGTGGATAGAGTATTCCGTGTTGAGGGCATAAGCCCGTATATGTGTGTGTTAGTGACAAATCCGTTGAAATATTGGGCTGCGGTCAGGGAATTGAGGTATATTTACCAGCCAAGCTTATCAATGGGAATATGAGACGTAAATATATAGTAATGTTGGCGCATTAGAGGCCTTATTGAGATGAATTAAATGGAATAAAGGGATACTGTTACCCTCAGACAATTGAGAAACCAGCTGGCAAAATCGAGGATTCCAGTTATGGCAGAGATGAATGGGAGGGAAAGCGGTCAGGTTTGCATAATAAAATGTTATCTAATCAAATACCCTCGGTTTTCTTAGACAGGGATTTTCAGGATTGAAATTAATTAAATCATTTGAAACACAAATATGCCACCTTTGTTAAAGAATTCGTCGTCGCTGTCATCATCATCGTCATCATCATCATCATCATCATCATCATCATCATCATATTCTTATTATTGATTGTAAATAATGTTAATGTTATATTATTACTGCTATTGTTGTTGATTACGATGGTGACGGTATTTCGTTAAGGAACTTGGACTGTAGCAATGAATATATATTCGTAAATACTACGAGTGACAATTACCTAATAACCTTTCTGGTATAAATAATTGAACTTCTGAAGGAGATGGTCGTAATACATACATTGGTCATCACCCTCGTAACGTCTGTGAATTGACGAGACCAAATAACGGAAAACTACATATTTAATGTCCTAGAGCGTCATTGAATCTAGTTCTTCATCTACTTGTCTACTGTGGCCAGTTCCAAACAATGATTTAATTCAGAATATCTGAGAAGTCGAAATTCGGCGAACCTGATCAACGGAAAATAACACCATAGATATCTTGATGAAAAGGCACAATCGGGAAAATTCTCGCCCTAAAGCTACGGATTTTACATTTAACAGTAATACAATTTAAATACTTTCCAGAATGTCGAAAGACTAATTAATTCCTATAACATTAAACAATCCATTAGTGTTCCGACATCGCCATAAAACCAGTCTGTGCCGGTGCGACGTCAAGCAACTTGCGAAAAGTGTTCCGACAGACTGAAAACATTTAAAGTTGTGTTAACTGAGTCGAACTTCAAAAACAAAATAACAAATGCGTCCCCAAGTTAATAATTCTAAATCAGCTCACGCTAATACTATATAAGCCCAAATATATTATTAACAAAAATTAACTTTTAGTAACATACATACAACTCGATGAAGTCTAATGCAGTTTGACCTGTAAGAGTCCAGACAAATTTTACATAATATAAAGCAATAAACAAAATCTCCAGACAGATTTTATACCTGATGTTTTCCCTACTTTTCATATCTATTTAGATACTATTTTTTCCCATAGTTTATGTAAGAAGAAGTTCACTTTAAATAAGATGAATATATTTAATACTATTGTTATGTTGAGCTCTAATCTTTTTTACATATCTAGGCTACCAGAGAAAATAAATGCAACCCGGAAAACGACTTGTATTCTTCCTTCCCAGATAGATATTAACACGTTTATTTGTTCTGTTAGAACCAATGGAGTTTAGTTCTCTTTTATACTACTTAGACCAAAGATCGAAATCCCTTCCACGACTCACACCGTGGACTACCTTATTTTGAATATTTTCTTACTTATACTCTTTTTCCCTGGAAGCTTAGATATTACGTATTCATCTACACCCACAGAACCAAATTCATTTCCGTTACAGAATATACCCCTGGAAGAGTTTAAATATAATACGTCCATTACTAGCAACCCTTGTATTAAACAGTCTGAACTGCTTGACACTTTCGTTTCGCGTTCCATACAATAAATTGCTCTCTGATTGCTACGGTGTGGATGCCTGATTTACTGCCAATTATAAGTAATTGGTGTATTTTGACACCTTGAGAATATTCGAGTTATATTTAAGTGCAAATCCTGTATTATATTACACAAAAGATAAAGTAAGGTTAGAATTATATTATATATAATTAAGATAATTAATCGCAAGCACTTTCAATTAAAAGGGGATTTCTCTCCACCATTTCCCGAAAGTACTATTAAAGAATGTACTAAGTTTACGGTCCACGAGAGGAAGTATTACAGGGTTAAATAGCAGGGAAGTACGTATATTAAATATTGTACTTTACTGGCATGGGTCCAGCTTTACTAGAATCCGCCTCGAGCATCTCTTTGTGTTAGTTACGCGAGGCACTAAATTACTAACCTTTGTTCGCGATCCCATGGAAACAGGTTATGTCGCCTACGAGGAGGGATGGTTCTGTAACAATGAGGAGTTATGTTTCTCATCATATGAGGGGATGGTCTTATATCACTGCAGCTCACAACAACGTGGTATATCCAGCTCAGGTTCTGGCTTCTACAACTTACTTGTTTCCTACAGTTACTTTAGAGGAAGTTTGTGACTTTATGTTCATGTAACACAATTTGAAACAGTAACGACAGTCGATTTCTGTCTCTCCGGTCTTAATGAGGCTCCATCAAAATGAGCTTGTGCTGGGATATATTCCCCTGGGAACTTGACTTTTGCGGAGGCATGGCCAAACTTTCAAACTCTCATTTCTTGATGTCGAATAACAAGCTGACTACAGAATGTTTTAAAAGAAATTTTAGATGCTATTCTTACTATGACGCTCTCCCATTCTCCTTAACGAATCTGTGCCAACACTCAAAGGGGTACTACATGATAATCGACTGTTGTTTGTTACATCTATCTATTTACTATATCTAACATTCTACATACATGTCATATATACAGTGTGATTCAGCAGCCCATTCCAATATCGTTTGCTTTAGCCCAACTAACGTGCACATGGTAATAGGGGTGCTATTCCCCTGCAGGCGTACTGTATGGTACTAATGTTCAGTGAGCACATATTGCGTCCGCCTCCGTGGCGTAGTGGTTACTGTCATTAGTTTCCACTCCCGGAGGCCCGGGTTCGATTCCTGCCTCTGCCACGAAATTTGAAAAGTGGCACGAGGACTGGAACGGGGTCCACTCAACCTCGGGAGGTCAACTGAGTAGAGGAGGGTTCGATTTCAACCTCAGCCATCATGGAAGTGCTTTTCCATGGATTCCCACTTCTCCTCCACGCAAATGCCGGGACGGTACCTAACTTAAGGCCACGGCCGCTTCCTTCCCCCTTCCTTGTCTATGCCTTACAAACTTCCCATCCCACACAAGGCCCCTGTTCGGGATAGCAGGTGAGGCCACCTGGGCGAGGTACTAGTCATCCTCCACAGTTGTATCCCCGACCCAGAGTCCGAAGCTCCAGGACACTGCCGTTGAGGCGGTAGAGGTGGGATCCCCCGCTGAGTCCGAGGGAGAAACCAACCCTGAAGGGTAACCAGATAAAGAAGAAGAAGAAGAAGAAGAAGAAGAAGAAGAAGAAGAAATGGAATTAACTCTCATCGAAATTACAAATCGAAATCAGATAAAGAAGAAGAAGAGGAAGAAAGGGAATTAACTCTCATAGAAATTACAAATCGAAATCACGTCAATGTCAGATCACTTGGCAGTCACTAAAGACAGCCGCACAAAGGGCAGTAGTGTGGAAGAAAAGATGCGTCTTAAGCCCGATCACATATTTCAGTATATTTGGTAATTTTCAAAATGTCGTGCATCATTTATCTTTAACACTAAATGTCCTATGTCCTTGCAAATATATTATTGTGACGGTCGTAAGATTATTTTATTCAGTGATGCACACGTCGTGGAACGGAATTTACATTCAGAAGTAAACAAAGAGCAAATGAAGACATTTTTAATTTTCACACACACTCACTCAATATGTACTTATATGTAATAATGTACACTACCTTCGATAGCCGGTCTATATGCGAACAGAATGGGACCAGAATATGTTTATGATCACGACATACACTCACTACGGAGCTCCATAGAGTATTGAGTTTGTGTAACCGAGCGCTCAAATCACCAGGTCCTCGCAGGGAGAGTTTGCGTTATCACACAAATATTTTGTTGCGTCATTTATCCGAGGCTTTCAATTATCTAAGTACATCAAAATATAGAATCTATCACATATAGTTTGCCAGAAAAAGGCTGACCACTTTTCGTAGCGCACTTTTCCACGCCTACAAACCTGTGTAGTAAGACAAATCATAAAAGGACGGATTTATATTAGTAATGCCATTTAAGGTAACGAGAGCTCCCACTATAACCCCCATTCTACAGTATAAATCTTTCCACTTTGAAGACTGATAGCAAATCTCCATGAAAATTAGTTAACTGGTAAAGGATAAAATGGGGAAGTATGCGATTTCCATGAGATCTTCAAAGATGCAATCACCCCACTGTTGGGACATCTCGGTAAACCAATCCTTCAGTTATTAAACAATCGTAATTGACATTTTACGGGACATCAATGATTGTTAACGCAGTATTTTGTAAACTTATGACTGAAATGTGAGCTGGAGAGAACCTAAGTAGTTTGAAAAATGCAGCTAGTAAAAATGTGCATGTTTGTGTTTGATAAACTCATTCTGTAATAAATATGAATGTACTTACTTGTCTGATATATCGAAGAAACGACGTAGCCTAGTCTGTCAACCATGCAAACTAACTATTCCGATTCCAGGCCATATTAATGTGGACCACGGAATATTACGCGAAATTACAGTACCTTAAATCAAGTTGAGGTACAAGAGATTTTGTAAAACGCAGAAGAGCAACCTGTGCAGTAATGAGCGTAAATCAATATTAATGTACAATATTACCTTCATGCTGGTTCCTATCACATGATAATCATTGAAGTACTGTACAAAGCTAAAGTATGCTTCTGAAAATGTGAATATAGAGTAAGTGACAAATACTGACCCTTACACGGGAGATTTAATATCAATCTGAAGTGTGATTCTTCATCCTTTTATGTATCTAGATCGTATCGTTTATAAACTTCGTGTGTCTTTCTCAAACTTAACCACAAATAATTATTGGCACACACATCATGTTACACATATTACCAGACGACCAGTGTGAGCAAGTATCTAGGGTAGAAGACTTCTTCCATTGCCCATCCCTTAGCCACGAACGAAATACTTCACATAACTCGTCCATGTGCTCGCCCGTTGACATCAGTATTCATTTCATCCGTATCCGTCAAACATAATTTTAGTTTCGTTACTGATACAGATATACTACTTCCTCAATGCAGTTTATTAATTAAAACTAAAACAGCAGTAGGCATGATATTCGTCGAGAAACGGTGAAAGTGAAACTGGCATTCGCTGAAAACCCGACATCCAGTCTGTTAAGGATGATAGGTATCTAAACGTAGGGCAATTAATCCTCTGACTTTGAGTCAGAGTTACGTTAAATGCAATGTTCAGTAGTTTACTCCGGTGAATCATTTCAGTACCTCCAAAAGAAGTGTTTTTACCAACTTGTAGGAACTTCTGTTATGGTATTATATGGTAACACAGAAACATCCTGTTCTACTGTACTATTAGATCATAGGACTGCATCGGCTTATGCAGCTCGCCTATAGGTACATATTAAACTTTAGAACACGAAACACCATTGACCACCATGAAATCAGTTTCCTTTCACTTCAATGGCATTAATGTCTCAGTTCTACTTATTCAGATTTACGGATAGGAATATCATTTACAAAAATTATTTGGGACATCAGGACAGCTCAAGTCCCTAAAAGTGGGCAGAAATTACAACTAACCTGCATTTAGTAGTGTTTTATTAAAAATGAAGTAACTAAACCACAATGTCACTAATTTAGTTAGCCAGCTGAGTGGCTCAGATGGTTGACGCGCTGGCCTTCTGACCCTAACTTGGCAGGTTCGTTCCTGGCTCAATCTGGTGATATTTGAAGGTGATAAAATATGTCAGCCTTGTGTCGGTGGATTTACTGGTACGTAAAAGAACTCGTGCGGGACCAAATTCTGGCACCACGGCGCCTCCTAAAACAGTAAAAGTAGTTAGTGGAGCTTAAAGCTAATAACATTATTACTAATTTAATTGGGTCATATATTTACTTAGACATTTCTGCGTTACTCGCACGCTTAGCACAATAAGCCGAGTTTACCCGGAAGATTGCAGCGGAATTTTGAATTCACCTATAACTCAGTTTAATTAATATTTAGTGGTCTAATTGCTATCATCCTTCCTTCAGAGAAACAAAAAAGTGCACTATAAAGGGATAAATAAACAAAGAATTAACTATGAATTAGACGTTGATTGTTTTTACATAAATAAATCTATAAACTCGTGCCAACATAACGGTTTCAATGAGGTTTTCTCACTATTCTCTAGACTATTTTTGTAGACAAGCTCTACGGTATAACAAATGCTGTTTCAAACGTTATGGGGCCTATGACCTTTGATGTAAGGCCCCTTAAAACAACAAGCATCATCAAATGTTATGCTTCGGATTATTCGTCCGCTTCTAAACTTGCAATTTTCAACATATAACCTTTTCATCGCCTGTTATTGTACCCTTGTGAAGTAAGTTAGAGCATGATTTTTTCTGATCTTGGGGTTCTGCATTCGGCGAAGCTCAGATATACTTACGTGACTCTCCTCTCACCGTCCGTCTTTTCATAATCTTTGGGTAACGTATGGTTTACTACTTTAAATCTAGCTATGGAATGAAACAGAGTGATTCTCACTTAAAAAGGGCCAGGCTGAGTGGCTCAGACGGTTGAGGCGCTAGTCTTCTAACTCCAGGTTGACGGATTCAATCCTGGCTCAGTCAAGTGGTCTAACTCCCAACACTTCGGTGCCTCCGAAAGTCGTAAAAGGGTAGTTAGTGGGACGTAAAGCCAATAACATTAGTATTAAAATGGGATTTGTTAAAATAAATAGAATGAAAGAACTAAAATAGAGAATAAAATGAAATGCGCTATGATAATAATTTAACAGACAATTCAAATAAAACAACATTACATTGACGGGCTGATATAAATGAGACTTAGGAATACAAATTAGGAAATTTAATACAAATAATTCACGATTGAATGTTCAAAATTGGTTAATATATTGAATTAATTTGAATGAATTTCATGAAATATTGGAAATGTATTAACCAAACAGGTTCAACTCCTCACAGTTAAATAATCAAGGATTACATTTGTCAAATATAATGTGTTTAAATTGATTGAGTTCTAAATTAAGTGACATTTGCTTGAAATACGCAAAATTTCATCACATCCGACTAATACATTGACAGTAAGCCTCAAATTCTCACTGGGTCAATTAGTTCACTCTTGGCTATTGAATTTATAACCGACTATAATTTACACACAGACTGTGATGATGACTTCACATGTTCTTGGAGTCAAAAAACTGGCATTTTCATGGGCATTTCCTAAAAATCGATTTTTACCTTCCATTTGAATCAAATTATTCAAATAAGACTTTAGACGCATCAATTAATATGTCTCTCGATAGATATACTTACGTTGCTCTGAAATTTCATTGCTTTTGCTAACAGTTTTTACAGATACTGTAAGGCCAAATGCCCTACATTAAGAAGCAAACCCTGCCAACTGAACGGACGTTCACTCTACACAATAGTTTCATTTCTCTCTCCTTATTTTACACATAATTATTTTACATAAAATACGGTCCGTTTAGTGATGATCTGTTTGGGATAACCTTCTACACGACAAAATCTAAGATGGCACCTATTTAATTAATTTGTGGTAGTTGCCGACGGACTTAATAGCCTGTGAGTATGAAATGAAGTGGCGTATGGTTTTTAGTGCCGGGAGTGTCCGAGGACAAGTTCGGCTCGTCAGGTGCAGGTCTTTCGGTCTGACTCCCAGAGGAAACCTGCGCGTCGTGATGAGGATGAAATGATGATGAAGACAATACATACACCAAGCCCCCGTAGCAGTGAAATTAACCAATGATGGTAAAAATTCCCTACCTTGCCCGAAATAGAACCCAGGGCCCCTGTTACCAAAGGCCAGCACGCTAACCATTTAGGCAAGGAGCCGGACACCCTGTCGGTAGCGTCCAATAATAAGCTCCTCATTTGGAAAGTCATATTACTTTTATGTATAACGCTAGGCGAATGACAAAACAAGACAAATTCAAAACACCGTAAATGAAGACAACATACGTCATCAGCATGACACTAAGACAGCATGCAATACATATAATACCCCGAGAAAGAATAGCACAAAACACTAATAAAATCAGAATGAAAATCAGGATTCCACGAGGTGGCTATTACATTTGATTTATCTGGCGTAATGAAGATCTATGTATTTGTTAAATTATTATTCTTCTGCAAATTGTCAAGCCATTTGATTATTTAGAGCTCCACATATAATAATGAAAAACTTGACTGTGGCTGTTAATGGACCATGTCTCTAAGAATTCATCATGGTCATCTTGCTTTGGTAATCCTTGTAAAAGTTTCGGTATTCCTTCATCTCAATAACAAGTAAGGTATTGAAATGCAAAATATACTTCCCTGTCTGAATTAAGATAAACGTCCTGAGAAAGAACGGTGACTTCGAAAATAAAATGTAACTTTCAATCGTGACATAAAGAACTATTTTACGCTTAAATCCATACTAATTTCATTGGTAAATTAATTACTTATTGATCACCAAATATTTGTCTGGACTTACCCTAGCATTTATCCCAGGTATCAGCTGTTTCATACACAAATGTAAAAAATTTATATTTTGACAAAGTTGAGCCTTTTCCGGTAATATAGGGATGACGTTTTCAGCCTTATGTTAATTACCTCTCTTCATAGATTTGTGGTCTCTTGGAAAACATTAATCTGTAGCCAATGGCATCACTGCCATATCCATCTTCTCGTCCATTATTTATATAACCCTCTCTCGTTCGGAAGTGAAAAAATTCATATAAATCACGACTATTCCCTCTCATCTGGTGGCAAACAACTTCATTTTAATCAGCCCTTCAATCGGGGAATACCATTTCAGAGGTTATCCTCACAGCTCAACATCTCGACATATATCTTATTGGTCGCCCATAATTTAGGGCTATATTTCTTTCTATTTCAGACAGATCACTTTCGTCCAATTTCAACGTCACAACAACTGGAAAACGCTCCCTAAAATTTTACTTGCGTCACCCTTATCATTATTTCTCCATGGTTATTTAATTAATTTTGACGCCAACAATATTAATAATTTCTTTAATATAGGCTACATCATTTTTACTTTTACGTGTTGCAAGCCTTATTTACTTCGGGGAGATTGCGATTATTAGTCTGCAAGTGTTATTATTATTATTACTATTATTATTATTATTATTATTAATCCCAGGTATCGCTACCAACGCTGCATTTGGATGACACTAGACACCAAATTAACAGAGACTGATCAAACCGAGCTTTCACTTCCGCAAACAAAATCTGTCAGATTACAAAGAAATTACTTCGTCATGAAATGATTCCAAATGAACCAACTGAAGAATAAAATGCATGTGGAAGTCCATGCCCGCACAAAGCTTATTCATACGACAGTACATGTTAATTATCATCATGGAGTCCCCGAAAACTGACCTAAACTAACTTTATTTATACATACTATCATTTACAGACAAAGAAAATGTACACGCTACGTCTTAAATTCTATGACTCACCTGGTAGCTGGAAGGTCAGTCTGATCGTACCATGTTAACCATTGCCCACAAGGAGCCTCTTAATCGGTTCTTGTCATGATGTAACTTGCTGTATTGCACATGTGAGAGACAAACACATTTGTGGTGATATTAATACACTACAAGCACAATGAAACAATAAACACATTATAATATTACACTGCATCATTCTCTTTATTTACACTGACTGACAGAGCAAATGCAACACCAAGGAGGAGTGGTTCGAAAGGGATGAAAGTTGGGGAAAAAACAGAGACGGCACGGACGAATAATTGATGTTTATTTCAAACCGATATGCAGGTTACACAATGCGCACGGCATCGACTCAGTAGGATGTAGGACCACCGCGAGCGGCGATGCACGCAGAAACACGTCGAGGTACAGGGTCAATAAGAGTGCGGATGGTTTCCTGAGGGATGGTTCTCCATTCTCTGTCAACCATTTGCCACAGTTGGTCGTCCGTACGAGGCTGGGGCAGAGTTTGCAAACGGCGTCCAATGAGATCCCACACGTGTTCGATTGGTGAGAGATCCGGAGAGTACGCTGGCCACGGAAGCATCTGTACACCTCGTAGAGCCTGTTGGGAGATGCGAGCAGTGTGTGGGCGGGCATTATCCTGCTGGAACAGAGCATTGGGCAGCCCCTGAAGGTACGGGAGTGCCACCGGCCGCAGCACATGCTGCACGTAGCGGTGGGCATTTAACGTGCCTTGAATACGCACTAGAGGTGACGTGGAATCATACGCAATAGCGCCCCAAACCATGATGCCGCGTTGTCTAGCGGTAGGGCGCTCCACAGTTACTGCCGGATTTGACCTTTCTCCACGCCGACGCCACACTCGTCTGCGGTGACTATCACTGACAGAACAGAAGCGTGACTCATCGGAGAACACGACGTTCCGCCATTCCCTCATCCAAGTCGCTCTAGCCCGGCACCATGCCAGGCGTGCACGTCTATGCTGTGGAGTCAATGGTAGTCTTCTGAGCGGACGCCGGGAGTGCAGGCCTCCTTCAACCAATCGACGGGAAATTGTTCTGGTCGATATTGGAACAGCCAGGGTGTCTTGCACATGCTGAAGAATGGCGGTTGACGTGGCGTGCGGGGCTGCCACCGCTTGGCGGCGGATGCGCCGATCCTCGCGTGCTGACGTCACTCGGGCTGCGCCTGGACCCCTCGCACGTGCCACATGTCCCTGCGCCAACCATCTTCGCCACAGGCGCTGCACCGTGGACACATCCCTATGGGTATCGGCTGCGATTTGACGAAGCGACCAACCTGCCCTTCTCAGCCCGACCACCATACCCCTCGTAAAGTCGTCTGTCTGCTGGAAATGCCTCCGTTGACGGCGGCCTGGCATTCTTAGCTATACACGTGTCCTGTGGCACACGACAACACGTTCTACAATGACTGTCGGCTGAGAAATCACGGTACGAAGTGGGCCATTCGCCAACGCCGTGTCCCATTTATCGTTCGCTACGTGCGCAGCACAGCGGCGCATTTCACATCATAAGCATACCTCAGTGACGTCAGTCTACCCTGCAATTGGCATAATGTTCTGACCACTCCTTCTTGGTGTTGCATTTGCTCTGTCAGTCAGTGTACATCTCTTTCAAGAACTTTTAGTGAAACATAGCCCCATCGGTGTGTTTCGAGTGCCAAAGTATTGCTCAAAAATTCTCCTATAGATGACTAGCTTATTAAGTACACGTTCACTACGTATATGCCTTCCATAAAATTCGCTTGTGTAAGGTAGTATAGGCTGAATTCAGTAATCTTCTCCGTCCCTAGCAAAGCATCGTTTACAGTCCTAATATTTGCTACCTATTCTACTGTACTGTCGGATCAGTACTTAACACATTTCCCTTATCAACTGAAGCGTTGTCCTTGTACTGCAAATATTATTTATGAATGATTGAGAATTCCAGTGAGTTTATTTCTTCCCGTTATTCTCCTGTTATGCCTTCCAGGAGCAAATCCAAAAAGTAAACTTTCTCTTCATGTACCTCTTACCTTCAGATTAGATTATTATGATCGTCAGGTTTGATGTTGGCCAGTGCCAGAAATCATTCACAAAATGGAGAGGAGACTGACAATACATCAGAAGAGAATCAACAAGGGGGTATAGAACAAATTGAAGTAATAAAACAAAAGGAATGACATGTAGCTGTAAATCAGAAGGATGTTCGCCGCACGATAAGCATGATGAGCCCATCCGAGACCGAATTACACCCTGCAGAGACTTGCGTAGCTATACGTTGGAAAACTACGCAGAGATATCACAGTAGGAAAAGATCATTGTCCGTTTTGCTCTAGGACGCACCGAGCATTCGGGATACTTTACATTTTTCATAAATTTGCTAAACATATAATTCAAATGCATTTACGTCCCAAGTTTTCGGCAATTGGGTGCATCTTTCGTCCTATCACTTTACGCCATATCATTACATTCTAGATGGAAGCGTAAGATGCGGAGTACATCTAAAGGGGTCAAAACTATCCCCTCCTCCCCTATACCTACGCTCCATCAGCCCTTTCCACCCAGGAAAATATGGCACATGAAAAATTGTCAGTAGTCAAAATTCAAAAAATTCTGGAAAATTCAACATTTAAAGTGCGATTTCCTTGTTCATTAGATAAAGCGTATACTCCCCTCTGGCAGAATGGTGTGGAATGCCGTATCTTAAGATTATTGTTCACATTTAGAGTATGTATCACTGTACAGTGCCTTAGATGTATCATTCAACACGTCGTGGAGACGTATGACTTTGGGGTGAAATTGAAAAGTGTTGCATTTTAATAATATCCGTTGACAGTTCACTTACGGAACTTAACATATTTTCCAAGATATTTCAAAACTTTCATTGTCAGTATGTCTACAGAAAGACTTCCTGTCGGAATATAAGATTGGAAGATTCTTGTTCACAAACACTAGTGAGGAATCGTAGTTAATTACACCACTTTAGAGTGGAATCTTTGCAAGAGTACGCAACTCCTTACGTACGATCAACAACAAGACGCTTAAGTAAGAGACAAATGTCATTCCGAGTATCATTGTTTCGTTAATATAATAGTGAGTCAATAGTTACAAACAAGGGCACAAACTTAATACCGGTAATGCTCGGCTTACTTTTGGGATGATTGACAAGAACACGATTTATCTTCCACGTTCATAGGCCTGTCTGATAGAAATAATGCCAATGCAGTGTTACCATCTCCCTAAATATATCTTTGTACTAATGCAACATAAACCATGGCTATACTGTAAGGGAGACGACGGGCAGAAGTATTAAACTAGATATTGTACCAGTAATGCGCGGTACATAACGCATTATTTAGATAAATAATATTATTTTAATCATCACGCAAAACATTTACTGCGAGCTGGGTCTGTCTACGCTCGGCGGGGCGAGCCCGTTTGAGGCAGCTGCAGTTATACGAGTGATGTGGAATCAGGAGCAAGATAGGCTCCCCGCCTGTTCTGCCACGTGCTACCCGGCAAAGGACTGGCGTGTTCTAGAAGAAACGTCACACCTTCCCGAATGTTCGACAAGGAAATGTTCAAACCTCCTGTAATAATGATCGTATCAACTCGAGAAATACGTAATTTTACAGAGAAAACGACTCTAATAATAAGTTTCAAGTAAATCCAACGAGGGATTCTCGAGTTATTCCACTTCATAAAAATCATTATATCTGATGACGTAGAAGCGCAAATCGTATATCAGACGAGCTCGACCCAACCAAGTCAGTCAGTCATAGCTGGGAGTCCAGTCTGACTCACCACGCTACACATTTACTCTGTTCATCGAGACAAAGTGCTGTCCAAACTTATCTTCGAATTCTACAACTCTTTATAGTGGACTTGGATTCTGTCAATTGGTGACAACTTAGATTTTGTGTGAGAGAAGAAACTCCGATATGTGATAAGTCTTTACAGTGGACTTAGATTCTGTCAGTTGATTGAAACTTAGATTTTGTGCGCGTATAGCAACTTCGATATGTGACAAGTCTTACAGCGGACTTAGGTTCTGACAGTTGAGTGGAACTTAGAAATTGTGCGTGTGTAGGAACTTTGATATGTGACAAATCCTTATAACTGTGGAAATTAATTTCTTGCCGCTTTACAATTGTGTAACCTAATTTCTTATCAACAAGTGTTGTGAATTTCAAAGGGACACACGACTACCTTATATTATTAACTGTAGAATTTCTTAAAATTCAGTCAGCTTATTTTCTTTCCTTTATTAAGTAGAAGTGATAATGAAAGTGTTGACATTTTTTCGCTACCATGAATGCAAGTTATTACCTATTACACAATTTATACTCGTGTGCTTCGACACAAGTGATTAACTCTGGTTAGAAGTGAACGATACTGAATACATAAAGAGTTGGTTTTTGAACTGTACAGAATAATTGCCAACGTTATTACTTCCTCAAAGTGTTTAATAATTTATTAGTGCGTTACTGACAGCAGTGTCCGATGGATAAACTTTTGATCAGTCGCCTATTTATTGTAGTGTCGAGTGCGACCATATTTCAGTGAAAGGCAACCACGAACTGTGCAAAATATATGAACAGCCTTCAGTTTCGTTACTTATAAAGCTTATGTTCACAAACTATGATTTATTTCTTTTCTAAATTCGATGCTATCCGCATCTTCATCTTTAAATGACATTTATATTCTATCTACAAGGGACTAGTGGAAATCGACCTCATATTACGTTAATATTAAGTCAAACACTGGTGTCAAACAAGTGTGTCGGGGGACTGCGCAATTGTGGACACTCATGTGAGTAATAAAGTGAGTGATTATCAAGCAAGATCGTCGGAGAACGTTGGAGACCGTCTAGAACTTTAGAGGTACGAGTTCGATTCCATGTAGTACCAACCTGGGTTTTCCAGCTCCATTCCTTGGTGACGAACGAGGCCTGCAGAACGATTTCCAGTCCAGTTCAGCATGGCAACCTGGGAGTACGGGTTACCTGATTGGCAATGTTGAAGACGACGAAAATATACGCCAAGGTGATATGCAATTCAACATGCATTTATTTGAATAAACATCATTCTTTAAAATACTTTCAAGTTTTCTTGTAAATAGGACCCTTCCTCCTGTATCAAGCCCTAGCTATAATTTACCTGGAACTGTCCTGAGACATAACCCGTGCGATTATAAATTAAATAGTAAATCCGGGCTATATTTTACTGGTACAATATATTTCAAATGACGCTAAGGGACAGGTTGTTGTTGTTGACTACACAGGTAAGACACGTTGTCGGTTTCATAACATGTATTTCATGTAGGGAGTGAAAAACTGAATTATACCACTGAAGTAACTTTCAAATCAGGAGAAAAGCAAAATAAATATGAAAGATCCTTACTACAAAAAACTGGAACATATGGACAACTTTGGGGATGTGAATTCTTCCAGGATAATAGTAAGTGAAATCGAAACACTGTGTAATAAAGCTATCACAATGAGCTCAAAGCTGCGATCAACTCTATTATATAAGAAATAAATTAGATTCCAGGCGAAAATATTGCAGCGTTTTTAAGCTGATTGGTTGTATGACATACGAAACCAGGTAGACACGCGGTATCTTACATGTAAGGCAAACTGGAGATACATACATGAATTTAGCGTGAATGATTGGCAGCACAGGCAAGTGGCGAAACTGTCAGGACACTCGCGATGAAGTGATAGGCATGCATTTAGAACTGAACTCGATGTATGAGACAGTACGTATGAAGTTACGTTAGAGTAGAGGAATTGAGCGCGATACCTAAGATAACAATGGGTTGGGCGATCGACGGCAAGAGCAGCTTAGGCGGAATTAGGTGACGATTTATTAGACTCAGTTGTTAATAATGTAAAGGTGAGAGGTTCAGGGCCAATCGAGCTAGTTGCAAATAGCGGATCGTGAAGGTATTAGTTCACTGCCAGCGGCTCGCAGATGGAAAACTGTATGTTTGTATATAAAGATGTAGGATTGATGCTGGAAGAGGGACATTATCATGGCCTTCTCACCAAGGCAGCCATGCTTTGAATTCCGGCCAATGCTCGTGAGATTTAAAAAAAAATATAAGATATGGTTCCCGGGGCTCACTATCTACATAAGAAATAGACCTTCTGTGGATGTGATCTCTATTTTAACAGCCATGTAAAACTACTACCTGCTTGTTTGTTTTGTACATACGTACATACGTACTCAAACAGCGCCGTAATGTAAATACTTTATGCTGTCTTCACCATTCTCCTAGCGTTCACCTCCCTTCTTGTACTGTGAATTTCACCACCCTTCTTCCAATCACAATTTCAGAACACGGCTAAAAGCTGACACACTCTTACCGATCGCACCTCATGGTACACAAACTCGACTGTTATTTCTTCGACATGGCAGTGCAATACACTGCCTGTCTCTGCCAGAGGGACCTAATCTATTAGTTTCTGGGACCTTTGTCACCAATATATACTAGGTAATAGATGACATTGTTGTTTGTTAAGTTCATATTGTAGATTAACCTTTGTTCAAGATGCCAACTTAAGATAAACCAACTCTTACTATTAAGGACAACTATTAAGGATTGCTTTTAGATAGACATTTTCTAAGTTAATATTTTGTGAACACTATAGTCATGTAATAATTGTGTATATCATTATCACCATTTATTTTCATTTGTATTCTAATATTTATATCATACTACTATATTGATCAGTAGCAGTGACATGTCTCATTTGTAGCCTATTTATTATAATAACGTTTTGTAAATATTGTATTTTAAGGTTAGATGGAAGAGAGCACCTAATGGCCATACTCTTATATTCTGTTCCATTCTATGTATGTATCTGTGTATGTATGTGTGTAAGTATCAAATTATGAATGGTACAGAACTTCACTATTTTTTACAAGCAGTGGCATTACTGATGTTTGTTTCAACTGTTTTGATATCCAGATATATTCTTCATTTTTTGCTATACTCCTCGTAAGACCCACGCCAGTCAAACATAAGTTCGCGATAGGTCTTGTCATTAGTAAATTCAGTGTTGAAGTAACGAGAGAGAAATTCTCATTTCCATATGTTAGAGTAGAGAAGGGCCTGTGGGAGGTATTACTTCACCGCATTAATAGAACGAGGAAGTTATCCATGTCACACTTTCCTGAACTTTGCGTTGCTTGTCTCAACACTTGTGTCGGCAAGTCACTGCGATAAAGCTGCAAGCCTATTACACTCCTGTATGTACGGTTCTTGCTTTGCTGGCTGAGAGGAAGCTCTTTGCTGAATTCAATAACGGTCCCAGCCCTAATAGCGGTGAACTGTGTTAGAAGAGAAATTACAGAAGCTCGTATTAAAGGACTAGCCACTGCCTGCTGCAATCGAAAGATGCATAAACAACTGCTGCTCTTTATATACTGTACTAGCAAGATACCCGTGCTTCCTTACGGTATTATAATGAAATTTATAATTAACGTTTTATATATAATCCGCCGAAAATCGCGATCTAACTCGTTTTCTGAGAGAATCTGCCAAAATTCGTGATCTGGCTCGTTTTCTGAAAGATTACAGCAAAGTTCCACCCATTTTTCAATCTTTGTTTCCAGCAATCGAATTCGTACTCCCCGGGCTAGGTCCAGGTATTCCACCCGGCCAGTTGGGTCCCTAAATCTTTGCCATCTTTTCCTATAAGCATTTTAATATGGATCAAATCCTTGTGGAGGTCCGACGTGGTGTGGTCTTGGGTGCCTTGGCGGTACTGAACCCGCGGCTGGACAGCAATCGTAGTCATTACCCGGCCAGGACCCGTTTCCAGCGCGGTCTGCACATTTTGACGACGGTCCAGAACATTATTATTACTATTATTATTATTATTATTATTATTATTATTATTATTATTATTGATGGTCTGGAACCCACAGCAAGATGCAAGACCACTACCAGCACCATCGTCGCGCGTAGGAAAGTGCGCGAGATTTCTGGCGACACGAATGATGTACTTCCGTGAATTCCAAACCAAAAACCAAACCCCATGGCACTACAGCCCTTGAAGGGCCTTGGCCTACCAAGCGACCGCTGCTCAGCTCAAAGGCCTGCAGATTACGAGGTATCGTGTGGTCAGCACGACGAATCCTCTCGGCTGTTATTCTTGGCTTTCTAGACCGAGGCCGCCATCTCACAGTCAGATAGCTCCTCAATTCTAATCACGTAGGCTGAGTGAACCTCGAACCAGCCCTCAGGTCCAGGTAAAAATCCCTGACTTGCCCGGGAATCGAACCCGGGGCCTCCGGGTAAGAAGCAGGCACGCTACCCCTACACCACGGGGCCGGCACTTCCGTGAATTATTGACCTTATTATAGAGGTGAACAATTGTACGGTCAATATCATTCATATCGCTTATTTCAAATGTGTTTAAAGTTGTATTTATATGCCAGGAGAATCTACTGTAATCTAACTTTATGTACTCCAAAAGAAAAGATGATTCCGAAAACGAACCCAGGAAAGATTACGTGTGCAAATTATTAGAATAAATGATAAAACTAACAGTAATTCATTTTTAAAGTATAATTATAATAATTTATCAATATACAATGACCTCTTTAGTAATTTGTGTGCATTCCCTTGCTTTTTATAACCATTTGGATCCTCTTTGACATGACTGACACAAGGTCCTTGCACATTTTCTGAATTTCTTCATCTCGATGCCATATATCAATGATGTTTTCAATGAGGCCAATTCTGGTTATTGTTCTTTTCCTCAGTCTTGACTTCACAATTCCCCATAATTTTTCAATTGGGTTGCAGTCTGAGCTATTACCAGGCCAAGGCAATGTCATTATACTGTTTTCCTTCCAAGAATTTCTTAACAGACTTGGCCTTATGGCATGGTGCTCCATCATGCATAAAAATGCAATCTCCATCAGGAAACTAATCCCTGATCTGAGGCAGCAGGCGGGTTCGAAGCACCTTCTTGTACTGATTCTGCTCAATCATGCCCTCAACAATGTATAATCTGCCACATCCATGAACTGACATGCAATTCCATACCATCACTGAAGTTGGATGTTTAACTTTCTGTGTGGTACAGTTTGAAGAAAACGCCTCATCAGGGGTCCTTCTCACATATTGGCTGCTTTCCTCGGACACAGAAAATATGGACTCATTAGAAAAGATTACCTGCAAGATATTAAGCACTTATTGGAATGGCTTTTTCAACAGAATGTTTTGAAAATATAAGAAAATAAATCAGTACACCTCTGACTGAATTTTTGAAAAAATCCACTTAACCCATGAGGATGAAGTTACTTCTTAGCAAACAGTAAATTATTTGATATATCATGTTGCTTACCTTTTCCCAATTGTCCTTAAGCTCATTATGCCTTGTTTTTGCCCATTCCAGCCGTTTCTTAGCCATGGTAGGTGTTATTTTGGCTTTATTTCTCGGCTTTCTTGCAGGAAGTCCTGCAGCACAAAGACTGCTTATGACAATTGATGGAGATATTTCAACTCCATAGTTCTTTATTTGATTGCTCAAGTCCTTACTGGTGCTTCTTAGAATCATCCCAGCCATTTGAATCAATTTTCGTTGCATATGGGGGCTCATTATCGGTTTTCGACCACATTTCCCCTTACGTTTGACTGTACGGTTTTCCCCTGATTTCAATGCAGAGCTGATTCTACTAACCGATACTTGCGAGAGATTCAATTTCCTAGCAATATCTTGTTGGGAATATCTACCTTCCTTTAATTAACATTCAGTCAATGCCAATTTATGGGGAAAAAGATCTGTTTTCTTAACCATCACCTCACTTTTGCAAGAAGATATAACTTCAATTCACCACTTCAAAAACTCACTAGGAAACAAATCCAAAACCCAACTTTATCCCAAACTTGGATTATACAGACATATATAAACAATATAAAACACTTCTAGGCTTCAATTCTGGCATAGGAACTCAAGACTCAACTAGAAAAAGCTATGGAAACCACATTCAACAATTGCCACAACATCAGCTGATTCGATAAACAGTGTTAGAAGCCTCTACATACAGGGAAATAATTGTCCCTCAGATATCCCAAAGGGCCATCAGTGGACTGCATGAACCAAAGAATACATAAACAGGTTGAAACATACTTTTATATTCATATGTATAGAGGTTTTTGTACTAAATGAGGAAAGAAACACAAAATTCATGCATTATTCTAATAATTTGCACACGTCTGTATGATCAGAATAAGTACATTATGAACAGTAAAATCAATTGGCCTCAACTCCTTTTTCATCCCACTGCCGTTAAGTTGATTTTCAACCCCCTCCCCCCCACCCCCAAAAAAAGAAGGCGTGTTTCGTTATTTTTAAAGGAGATTCCAAATACCAATGTTCACGTCTGTTACCTTCAGTTCTGAGATATAAGAATCCCCATAAAAAGAATTCACTTTTTTCACTTCCTTTCACACTACCCCCCCCCCCACCCCAAGTGAATTTCCCGTTAAAATACTTGTCCCTTTAATAGTAAAGGATCTTCTAAATACCAATTATCACGACTCTAACATCTTCAGTTTTTTAGATATGTGTCCACATAAAAGGAATTCAGCTTTTTTCACCCCCGCCCCCAAAATGATTTCACTCAAAAACACATTTCTTTGTTTTTATAGGAGATCCAAATACCAATTTTTATGTCTATAACAAATTTAACTTTTATTAGATGTAAGTATCCTCATACAATTAATTCAATAATTTTTCAATTTTCACCTCCCCCCTCCTTCATTGGATTTTCCGAAAATACGTGTTTGTTTAATTTTAAATCAGATTCCAAATACCAATTTTCACGTCTGAAAATCTTTCCTTTTTGATCCTCTTACAAATAATTCAACTAATTTCTCAATTTCTCACCTCCCTTTAGGTGGATTTCCGAAAACAAAAAATACGTATTCCTTTATTTTTAAAGGAAATTCCAAATACCAATTTTCACGTCTGTAACATCTTCAGCTTTTTAGATATCAGTATCCTAATTCAAAGAATTCAACCTCATTTTCAGTCACTCTTACCCCTCCATCCAAGTGGTTTTCCTGAAAACTATATATATATATATATATGTTTCCTTATTTTCAATAGAGATAAAAATTCTATTTTTCACTTCAGTAACATGTTAAGGTTTTGAGGTATACTGTAGAAACGTTCATTTTAAAATTTCACCCACTTTTTAGTTCCCCTTAAGTGGAGTTTCTAAAAACGAATCACCTATGTTTCTTTACATTTACAGGAGATTCCAAATACCAATTTTTACGTCTGTAATAATTTACGTTTCTCAGATATACTGTACATGCAGTCTTTCTAAAAATTCACCCCTATTTGTCACTCCTGTTTTACCCGCATTCATTAGATTTTCAAACAACAAAAAATACGTGCTTCTTTAGTTTCAAACGAGGTTCAAAAAAGATTCAAAAACCAATTTTCAAGTCTGTAATATCTTCTATTTCTGATATATAAGTATAATAATTTAAGGCATTCAACCCGTTTTTCACCCTTTTTCACCCCTCCTATTGGAATTTTCCGAAAACACAAAATATATGTTTCTTTATTTTTAAAGGGGATTCAATTTTTACATCTGTACACTTGCAAAGCTATTGGATATAGATACACTCAATTCACCCCCTTTTCACACCCCCCTCCATTAATTGGATTTTCCAAAAAAAAAATATTATGTCTCCTTATTTTTAAATGAGATCCAAAATACCAATTTTCAGGTCCGTAATATCTTCATTTTCTGAGATATAAGTATCCTCATTAAAAGCATTCAATCAATTTTCACCCTTTTCCCCACTTTCTATTCGGATTTTCCGAAAACAAAAAATACGTGTTCCTTTATTTTTAAAGGCGATTCTAAATGCCAATTTTCACATCTATAAACTTTAAAACTTTTGAGATATACAGTAGATACACTCATTTTAAAAATCCACTCCCTTTTATCCCCCATTAATAGGATTTTCCAAAAACAAAAAAAATCAAGCTTCTTTATTTTTAAAGAGATCCAAAACACCAATTTTCAGGTATGTAATATCTTCAGTTTCTGAGATATAAGTATCCTCATTAAAGGCATTCAACTCTTTATCACCCCTTTTCACTCCTATTGGGATTTTCCGAAAACAAAAAATACGTGTTTCTTTATTTTTAATGAAGATTCCAAATACCAATTTTTACACCTGTAAACTTTCCAAGTTTTGAGATAGAGATACACTCATTTTAATAATTCACCCCCCTTTTCACCCTCCCATTAACTGGATTTTTACCAAAACAAAAAATATACATGCTTCTTTATTCTTAAAGGAGATCAAAAGTACCAATTTGCAGGTCTGTAATATCTTCAGTTTCTGAGATATAAGTACCGGTATCCTGATTAAAGTCATTCAACCCCTTTTCATCATTTTTCACTCCTCCTATTGGGATTTTCCGAATACAAAAAAATATTTGTTTCCTTATATTTAAAGAAGATTCTAAATACCAATTTTTACATCTGTAAACTTTTAAATTTTTGAGATATAGATATACTCATTTTAAAATTTCAACCCCTCCTTTTCACCCCCTCAGCGACGGAATAACCAAATTTCCTCTCTTAGCGAGCACCTACATCTTAATATGAATGTATCCCCAGAATTTCATTTCTTTATATCCAGTAGTTTTGGCTCGGCGATGATGAATCAGTCAGTCAGTCAGTCAGTCAGTCAGTCAGGACAAGTTATTTTATACCAGGTGGCTCTCGAACGCCGTACTTTCTACTTATAAATGCCCCGCATGCCCAAATGACGAATGGTATGTCTGCCAACTGATTTTCACAGGGGACCTACTGCCAGCGGGCAGGTTACGTCAGAATATGAAGAGATAAGAAACGGTGTGTCGCTCGCAGCATGTTACTCAGCGCTGCCGGTCGAATGCACCCCTTGCATTAGTAAACATCGTTGTCGACCGCATAGATCTAGGCTGGTGTATGGTACAGCCGCACTATATTTGCTGTCTGCTTATCGGCAATGGCTAGTGTGATCAGGAGCGGTGAATACACGGACATTATTTCAATCTGGACAATCTGGTCGGAATGCAACAGAAGCTCCAACCGAAGGCTACGACATTGGCCTCTCACCCAAGGAGCGTGACATCAAAGGGATAAAACGTTAAACAAATTATTTACCGAAGATCGAAATAAATAAGAGTTCACATATTTCACACTAGCATATGAGGTAAAGCAAATTATTAACGTTCCTCTGTGAAAGTTCTTTGAATCTCTGAATGTACTTTTAAACGAGCACAGAAATGAAAGGATTACTTACAAACTGTGCAAAAATCAAACTGAAGTGATAAGTATATCTGTACGTTTCTGTGTTTAAATATGTAGGCTATTTACGGCCGGCGATAAGTACTAACAAGCAATGCGTTTGTAATAAAATTGTATTACTGCCCAAACACAGTTATGCCTGTTTAAAAGTCGTGCCTGCGAACGTTTGTTTCAAGTGTCACTGTATAACTGATAGACTGCCAAATTGATGAGTAGTCTTTGAAATACATTCCCAAAGCATCCTGTAAGTAAGACGGTTAAGTGTTATTATATATTAATAAGAGATATTTAATCAAATTAGTGAGAAAAGAACAATTTAAATACGTGTGATGAGAAGGAGATAGAAAATAATAAAACACATCACGGAAACTCCAGGACTTGTTCACGTGATTTCTCGTGGAATGTTTGGGAGTAAGAATGACAGAACATGCCTAACAGATTAGAGAAATCATTTGATTCAATCGTTACATGTAAACAAAGAGGTTAGAACAGGATAAGGTTGCATGGAGATCTGCTTCATGCCATTCAATCTTCAGTTCATAAAAAAGAGCCATTTTTAAACCTTCCAGTACTCCGTTTCAGATTTATATTACGTTATGGTAGTACTTAACCACTAAGAATCATTACGTCAGATGTCATTAAAAATAAATAGTTTTGCGTTAGAAAATCGCATTCCTAACAATTGTAATTGAGGTCCATGAATTAGATTTATTCTGAAGTGAATGAAGTTAGTCAATGGCTGTTTTGGTTTGAAATTTTCCATTGGACCTAATGAAGGGTCTGTGAGGAAACAGGTATGATAACTACTCGTAGTGTACTAGTGTGGACTACAATATAGTTATGTGTTTGTCAGCCGCACAGCTCTACACCATAATAGGAGAAGTTGGAAGGAACAGCATGTGTGCACGACTACACTCATTTCAGAAGAAGAGCTTCCGTCAAGTACCGGAAACTTTATCATTGGGTTAAAGTTGATGGACTAATTCCGCTGACAAAAGTTGAGTACAGCATGTCGCACACCTGATGTTCAACATTTGTATAGTTGAGGGATTAAAATTATCCTACAATAAACTGTTATTTCCTTCCTTAGGATTAGTGATTAACTGATTAGTTATTAACAGGGTGTATCACCTACTGTACTGTCTGTTCATGGATAAATTTCTGTGATTATTATCAAATAGAAATTAGATTACTGAGCCTTCAGATTTCATAAAACTACTATCCCTACATTCTTCTAGTACAATGTGAAGTATATCCATCATGCGTGTCCTAGTCACCCATCTAAAATGTACGAAACTCCAATGTTCGATGAGAAATTTAGTGGGTTGCAATTAATATACAGTAGCACTCAAAATAATATTTACAAAGCTATGATTGTAGTGGTTTATTCCGAAGAACTTCTTGAATTCTATATAATGTTTACTATAAGTAGAACATAATTTCGATTATATTGCCAACAAATTAGAAGTTCCAGTAATTGTACATTCAGCATAAAATAATAATGTTCTTGCATCAAATACTCAAACAAAACCATGGCACATAACGCCCTAGAAAGGGCCTTGGCCTGCCCAGTCGCATCGTGAAGTGTTCAAGGCCTCTTGGCTGTTGATGGATAAGTTTTTTCTAACACGATTGTCAAATAGGATCCAAATGTATACTATCGGGTTCAAATTCAGTCTTTGACTTCACCATTGTAACACGTTGACTTCTTTCTGCTGAATGTACTTTCGCACATATACAGAGAGACGCTCAGGTTTGTTATCGAAGTAAAATCACAAAATAAATTTAAGTTGGATAGTCAGATTAACCAGAACACCAGCAGCCAACAACCAGGAAGTAGCCAGGTGGGCTTGAAAGCAGACTAAATAAGGATGAACCAACATCTCAGTTTTTGGATGAATTCTCTCTTGCAAATGTCTCAGTTGAACACCTGATAAATTTCTAAATTAGGCGGATGGTCAATTTGAACATTTTTAAACACCTTGCATGATAGAATTTTAGTGTATTTTATCCGATGTAAGTTTTCCAGACACTTGCCATTTTTGTGTTATATGTTTCCCGTCATACATCTTTGTCTTCCATTTAAATTTCTTTTCAGTCATCTAAACGATCGATGTTATCAATCTTAAATGGCTCCATAGCGTTTTGGCCTTCGGGTTCAGGGTTCTATTCCAGGCCGCGCCTAGCAGTATTAAACGGTTTATTCCCTTAGCTCGGGGAATGTTTATTTGTACTGTCTTCGACATTTCTGAGACTCACCCGCCATACACAACACCTTCCTCCACCACATCCACACGCGATTTCCCATACACAGCAGATGCCATCCACCATCATCGGAATGTCAGTCTTTCCAGGGCTGCATCAGGCAAACAAATAATAATAATAATAATAATAATAATAATAATAATAATAATAATAATAATAATAATAATAATAATAATAATAATAATAATAATAATAATACGCCTTATGTTTAATTTTATCTAAGAAATGTTTCTTTACACTATTTTCATATTATCATCTGTCCAAAATGAAGTTGAAAATGAACACAAGCTGACTGACTGACTAAAGTCTATTTATCACATTAACTCTAAGCAAGCAGTATACCTATATTTTCGTGTGGTCTGTGTGGAAATTCGTGGTAATAACCATAGCTGCCTTAGGAGCTCACATTGTTAACTTATGACCTATTAGTTTGATCAGCCTGGGGGAGAGCTGTGCTAGGGCTTTTCAAGTATTGGGCTAATGCGGGGTCGGTGTTTCATCCTTCTAATAGGATACCCTTCCAAACATCAGTCTAGAGCAGGGGCTCTTGCGTATACATAGGCTCTTATGGGACTAACACTGGGCGAAGGAAAGCTGCACTAGGGCTCTCGAGGATGGATAGTCGCTCAAAGCTAAAAGCGTAGTTAGAATGATGAGATGTAGATAAAGGATGTTGTTATAACCTAACTTTGTAATCTGTTAGAAGTGATAAAGTTCATTCAGTGTAGGATTTCAAAATGCTGAACCGAAAAAAATTGTGCTACATGCATGATAGGGAATAGAACCCAAGGGTCACATCTTATCAGACGGGCAAAAGGATGAAAGGACTCTTCTTGTCGACATTGGATTCGATCCGTGGATCTTCTTGGTGAGTGCTTGGATATATTCATTCAGGCCATGTAGGCATTTGGAGCAGTGAAAAGTATAGGCTTTCTTAAACTCGACTTTAAGTGGGATAGATTAGTTATTCCTATGCCCGGGTGCCCTTGACCCCAGTAATGAACCTGGTACTCATTTTTTGGGGAAGACTGAATGAAGATCTGGACCACGTGTCGCTCCAAGGTTATTCGTTTCGTCAAATGTTCAACTTGCCTAAGGGAAACTGAACCCACGTTTTTCTAGATGAGCCGAGAGCGCCCTTGCTATAAAGGTAGGTATTATTTACAGAAGGCAAATGGTAATATGTGGCGAACTTTCATTAGATATCAGAGATACGAATATGTTTTACAGTTCAGCTGTAATCTGCTTTCATTCCTTTCTTCAGTTGAAATGTTCTTGTGTTCTCAAAATCTTAACCCCTATGAAGGAAAACATCAGGTCTTGATACGCGTTGCTATGGAAACGAATGGATACGTAATGTGCTTCGCCTGGAGACTTGAGATGAGAGCAAATATCTACATTCTCTTCAAGATCAGTGTAGAAACAGGAAATATTCGATTGTTCGTCAAAGCAAGGACATTTCACTTGCGAATACAAGCGTAAAAATCACTAGATGAATTAGAAAATGAATGTCAGCACGAAATAGTTCGCCTTCCATGGCGTCATTTCGTTAATTAGTAATGCTAGGCCTAACGAACATATGGTACTCGAATCGTAATCAAAGATGAAAAGAGAGAGAAAATGTTTCAATTATCGATATTTCATTAGCTGCCGCTTTGATGTCATTTTGCCAATACTAGTACTATTAGAGACACACGGAGCCACAGAACACATATCGAAACTACCTAGTTAGATTCTCATTTACTGGAAAAGAGAATATTTTTGTTCTACATTCAAACATTCAGTATGATGGTAACTTTGTATATATTGGAATATAATTAAAATATAACAACAAATCAATAATCGATAGTGGGAGTTTAGAGTAAATATTTATTTAGATTCCAGTATATTATATTTAGTAACTAAAATTCAAATTTTGAGGGAGGAACTGTAACTACTCGTATGATTTCATCATCAAACTGTAAAAATAATATCATATGTAATTTCCAGCTCCCTTCATTGCAAATTATGTTTATATTTCTCATTCAGAGTAATAAGTTATCATATTGTCTAACAAAGATAATGCACACATAATAAACGTTGGTTATTTTTCCGTATCTCTTGTATCCATATATGGTATAGTAAACCAGGTATCATATTTCTGCAAACACAACTTATGTTCAACCAAATGGCTTTAATGAGACTTGCAGTCAGTGTGTTAATTCCTTCAGTTGTATTACCTTGCTACCGACAGTGCCAATAAGTGGTGAATTGATTGACGAAAGTACAAGTAACCAAGAACTGGCAAACCAACCAAGTGTCTGCGCGTTTCGGGTCATGTTGCTGTCAGTTTGAATTCGGGAGGTAGGGGATTCGAACCTAGCTGTCAGTGGCTCTGACTATGGTTTCCCAGGTTTCCCATTTTCCCACCAGGCTAATGGGGCTCTACCTCAATTAAAATTACAGTCGCGTAATTCCTACTCCCACTCCCAGCCCTGTCCTATCCCATCGTTGCCATAAGACCAATTCGTGTCGATGCGACGTAAAGCAAATTGAAAAAAGTAAAAACAGGTAATAGCTCGTTTGCACAGAAGCTAGTTGTTGAGTGGTCAGCTGCTAAAAGAGTTACAAGAATTATGTCAAAATAAACCTTGAATGATGAATTGTGTTTTCTCGCTAGTGCTGCCACCTTTTATCAGATGAAAAGGGGAATATATGATTGAATATATGGCATTTTACCATGAAATATGTGACTGGAAATAATGGACACTGCTGATTTGGGAACACGGTTAAATTACATTATTTCTTACAAGTAAAATTGTTACTTGCCTTTGCTGCATTTAAAACGGCAGTATCAGATTTCCTCATGGCGTAGATTCTTGACATGACACTTTCACATTCGTTAATCAGAATTCAACTCTTTATTAGAGGCGCCGAACATCTATTTCGCGTATCAGTGCACTTGTTGGCTATCAAGTACGGTACAGTTCAACAAACGCACTTGAACCAAAAACGCTTAGCAAAATGCACATCAGTTTTTCGAGTTCTTTAAATTTTTTCGTTTCATTATTCTTTGTAAATGCTACCTACTTCTCCAATTCATCTTCACTACTTTCCAGGTTGCCTCCAAAGATGCGAAACTATAATCTCTTCGATATCGAGCTCATCGGTTAACTAAAAGACATTCCACTGCATCGTCCAGCCACGAAAAGTTAATAATTTCTGAAACTGAATATATATATCGCTTTCATTCAACATTGTCTGCAGGTAAATCATGCAACATAGAACAAAACCAAATTATACAAAGAATACAATTAATTTTTATATTGTATTAGTCCCACTGTTCTATTTTGAAACATTAGTAAATTCTATATGATAATATGAAATATTTCGCTTTATGTTAGTCCCACACATACCCTTGTATTTGGTTTTCGCCGTCTCATTTACTTAGCGTGTGTCTTTTAGTGCTGGGAATGTCCCTGGGCATGTTAGGCTCGCCGTGTGCAGGTCCCTTTGGTGATCTGTGAGCCTGCATGTGAGGTGATGGTGGTAATGAAGTACGGAGAGAGTGAGTCCGAGGTCGGCACATAAACTACTCCTGTTGAATAACCAAAAAAAGGGTCTTCATGAGGCTTAACTTCGCTTCCGACGGACGAATCACCATCAACTGCATCATATGCCCTCACTGGCTATGAATAATGCAGGGAGGTTTGGAATGGAATCCTGACACTTGACAAGCGTTATACTGATTGGAAATGATATACCATCCCCTATCCTACCCTGACGGCCAATATCCCGGTGGTGAATCGTTTTTCCACCAATGGGACTTGAAAAAGTTTTTAAGGTGTCAGACTATAATAGACTTGAAGCATTAAGGACCATGACCACCAAGTATGTGGGTCAGTGTGGAGCTCTTGGTACTGTATTGTACCCTTTCATTGTAGGCGTTTACTTGGCGTGGCTTCAGCGGAGGCAAGTACTTACTGACCCTCGTATATCTTATGGTGTTTCTTTCCGTTCTTCCAGTCACTTCGTCGTATAGTCGACAATGAGACAAAGACTGGAAATCAGCAGGACTGAATGGGCTTTACATGGAGTTTCTGAAACTGTGTGATCACAGATTATTCAGTGACATCCTGAGAAGTGGTGGGCTTCCGTCTATTTTGAATATATCAAAGGTAGTTGCTGTACTAAAACCGGGAAAGTTGGGTAACAACGCAGGGGACTACAGGCCATTCGCTCTGATAAGCATATCGTCGCTGCGCAAAGAAACCTCGTAACCCTTTTGGAGTAAAGTTTACAGAAGAAGCCTAGAACTGAGCGGAGAACTGTTCCTGCCATTTTTAGTGCTTAATGATAGCTCAATTATTCGACCATTGGAGTCTACTGTTCCCTCCACAGGCAAAGCTGCAAGCCTTCACGAGGCAGATTGATAAAGACGGTTTTCTTGTAAGTGGAATTATGAGTTCTTCATTGCCTACCAACGATACGCTAGAATCAGCAAGAGATCTACAGTATAGACTACTTAGTGGCAGCTATGACACGTTGCCCAGGGTACACCACGGGGAGGCTAGTCTAATGTTGTACCCCGGAGTAACCATTAATGGTTCATATCTAGATAATGGTCAGCGTTTCGATAATATTGTACAAAGATGTGAACACGCGTAAGAACTGAAAAGCGCTATAGGTCAGTTCGCAGTGACATATTTGGAAATGAACAATGAAGGAAATATATTCCTAAGACCAAAAATTCAACAAGTTAACCCGGAAACAAATCCATTCAAATTATTTACAAATACAACTAACTTGGCTGAAATAATCTTCTAGCGAAGAACAACTGTGCAGAATTTCCCTGCAGAATAGGACTAAGCGGTTTACGAATGAAGGAAGAGTAGTTTGTAAATGGAAAATTCACTTGAGTGGGGAGTGTGAAAGAAAGTAAAAAAATTTAAAACTTTTTCTGGAGAAACTTATGTCTCAAAACTGAAGGTTATGGACGTGTAAACAGGTATTTGGAATCTCCTTTAAACATAAAGAAACACGCATATTTTTTGGGTGGGGTAAACAAATTAACGGATGGGCGTGGAGTGATGGAGGAGTTTAATTCTTTTCATGAGGACACACAAATCCCAAAAACTGAAAACTGAAAATGTTTCATATATAAGTATCCTCATACTAAGTATTAAAATATTTTCCAACTAATTCATCCCCTTAGGTGGATTTTCCAAAGACAAAAGATGTTACAGACATGAAAATTTGCATTTGGAATTTTCTTTCAAAATCACGCAATCTGTTGTCTTTGGAAAATACAGTTAAGGGGATGAATTAGTAGAAAAATATTTTAATACTTAGTATGAGGATACTTATATCTCAAAAACTAAAGAGGTTACAGACGTGAAAATTAGTATTTGGAATCTCCCTTAAAAATAAAGAAACACGCATTTGTTTCTTCGGAAAATCGATGTAAGGGGTGTGGAGTTGAAAATAAGTAAATAAAGTGTTGAAATACGTTTATGAGGATACTTTATCAAACGTACCTGTTACAGACGTGAAAGTTGGTATTTTGAATTTCCTTTCAAAATAAAGAAACACACGTATTTTGTGCTTTCGGAAAGTCAACTTAAGGCGGCGGAGGGGTGGAAAGAAGTGAGGAAGAAGACGTTGAATAATTCTAATGAGTATACATTTATCTCAAAAACTGAAGGTGTTACAGACTTACAGGCATGAAAACTATCATTTGAATATCCTTTAGAAATAATGAAACACGTATTTTTCTTTATTTGCTTTCGGAAAATCCAATTGAGGAGCTGAAAATAATTGGAAAAGCGGGTGAAATTTTAAAATGAGTACCGGCATATCTACATTATATGTCGTCCGGCTCCATGGCCATTTAGTTAGCGTGCTGGCGTTTGGTCACAGGGGACTCGGGTTCGACTCCCGGCAAGGTCGGGAATTTTAACCATCATTGGTTAATTTCCCTCGCACGGGGGCTGGGTGTATGTGTTGTCTTCATCATCATTTCACCCTCATCACGACGCGCAAGTTGCCTGTTGGCGTCAAATCGAAGGACCTGCACCTGGCGTGCCGAACCCGTCCCGGGATCTCCCGGCACTAAAAGCCATACGCCATTTCATTTTACATTATATGTCTAAAACGTAACATGCTAGAGACAAGAAACTTGGTACTTGGAAAGTCCTTTAAAAATACAGGAACCTGTACAATTTGTTTCCGGAGAGAGCACTTAACAGGGGGTGAAATGTAGTGAAAAATTGTTGAATTATTTTTTATGATGATACTCATATCTTAAAAACTGAAAATGTTACAGACGTGAAAAATGATATTTGGAATATCCTTTAAAAATATAGAATCTTGTATTTATTTTTTGACTTGAGAGAAGACTGTTTCTCGCATGTACAGTTCTATGTCGCATGGTCGTCTTAGCCCCGAAAGGAAATAGCACAAACAGGTTTTACAAAGACTTTCTGGAGTAATGAAACTCTATTTTTTTGTGAGTTTTAATACTTTATGAATTTTCAGATAGTCTCTTAGTACAATGCCGAGGAACGATTACTCTGATCAAATTACGAAATCCACGCGCGCGAACCCGCGGGTAATTGCTAGTTCTAACTAAAATAGGTCGTCCATGTCGTTGTTATTAGAAAGGACTAAGACAGGGCACGTAGCGACTATGACCACACTTAACGTACGTAGAGACCCCACATTTGGTTGACGTACAGGAGGAAAATTAAGCCTGCCAGCGGTGAGTTTCGAATCTACCATCTCCAGAATGGAAGCTTACAGTTTCATAGCACGCACAACGTATCAATTTCACTGGGTTTATATGGTTGTAGTCGGGGTTTCTTTGCATACTACGTAGTCATGTTATGTCTCGAAGATTGTTTAGGGTAATTATGTTTGAGTCTACTTTAGCGTCACATTAACTGAAACAAGTCTCGTATGACTTTGGCGTAATAAAGTGATAGGATTGGAAATGTAGCTGCCATGGCCATACATAAGGTACACGCCCTACTTAATCACGATAAGTTTCAAATATTTGTTTTCTTGTTGGACAACTATAATTTGGTAAAAATCTACACGCACTTCACTTGGTATATAGAGTCCTTGAGCAAAGTTAATTGGAGAAAGTAGGATATAATATAACAGACACGAAGTAATATTCTTTTAAAAAGTTATATTTCCTCTATAAAACGTGTATGTTGGGCTGTGCGTACTGTAATTAACTCTTTAGAGACTCAGACCGTGCATGGTGGTTTTACATTTCTGACGTGATTCTCCAAACCAATGAAACTGTAACTCACGAAATATTTATGTCCATACTCAACACGTTCTTCCAATTTAACAATTACTTTTGTGGTTTAGAAAAGGTACCGTTTTGGTTCTAGACTAGTGGGATCAGTTGGCTCGGAAGAGATGGAAAATATAGAGGAAATAGTGAGAGAGGCTTGTCAGGCTGAATAAAGTTTGTGTCGGCATGGCTAGTTCTTTCGAAATAAAAGACTACAGACGAACAGATTTTTGCGTCTCTGGCGTATTGTTTACAGATACTTTGGTCAGTCTATTTTCAGTCGGGCTCATCCTCGAAAAGCACATTAGTCAAATGAACGGACCGGTAACAAAGGAACAAATAATATTCGCTACGCTTATAGATTGGAAGTGAGTAGACTACACAACGTGCTGCAGCAAGAGATGCAGGTATAAACATTCACTGTTATTTATGGGGATTTACGAACTCTACCAATCATACTTGACATTGCATCACCAGTGAATGGGTCAACTGCGGGATCCTCTTTTGTGCAGGAATGCTTACTATTGTTTCGCAATGGTACTCCGGAGTGATTTTTTCTTTTTCTCTTTTTGGAAATATCATCTGCACTGAGTGTAGCGAGAAAAATAATAAATGATTAAGATGTGCAGTTTGTTTTACCGCAATAGATCAGGAAATACTCCTTGTCCATTTTCGTAGTAAATTGCTTTTTGGAACGTAGATAGGCCCCTCTAATTAATGAGGAGTGAGATAATTCTTCGCACAGCTGCCAGACAACGCATATACTCTCCAGTTCCGTACTGTCAGATCTCACCATTCTCATCCTGGTTGTTGGAAGTAGCCTGATCTGACCCATTATTTACGCATTTGCAAAGCACTCGATTATTTGCTTGCTCTGCAAAGCGAGATCCAATTTCTCGTCTCCGTCGAGTACACAGCTGTTCGTAGCTCGTATTCGGGAGGATTGTGCTGGTAGGAAAGTAACACAAAACCCTCCTGAAGTTATTCTGAGTGTGATTTGTAGTAAAACGCAGACTCCAACATTCTGATGCTATTAGTGTTGTTATTAATACGATGTTAAGTGCACAGTGTGAGTAATATAAAATGTTCACTTCAGGTAACTCGTAAACTATTAAAAATATCCAAAATATGCTTTCACTTTTAAAGGCAGTAATGTTACTGAGCTGATCATAATTGAACTCACCACGCGAGTGGCTGCGAGGGGTCACGTAACTGTCAGCTTGCATTCGGGAGATAATGGACTAGAATCCCACTGTCGGTAGCCCTGAAGATAATTTTCCGTGCGTTCCCATTTTCATACCAGGCAAATGCTTAATTAAGGCCACGGTCACTTTCCTCCCACTCCTAGACATTTCATATCCCATCGTCGCAATATGAACTATCCGTGTCTGTGCGACGTAACGCTAATTGCAAAAAAACCCACATAATTTCATACTCCTTTTCTGGGATTTTGAATATATACTAAGAAAATTGTATCATCTGTGTCCTCTTTTAATGGAACTGATTTTCTTCTACTACTTACATTAGAGATATGAGCACTGTAAATTCAACTGAATGATTAGTTTCAAAATCCATCAAGTACCTCACGAATTATGTGTACGCATGTCCTTTCTGTGTATCCTACTTCTAGGTTTATACCACGGATGAAACCAACGCGCGCTTGAGTGAACCTACCAGGTTGTAGTGTACTTCGCCAGTCATGGGGTCTAACTAGATAAGAGAATCAGTTACCTTCCCCTCGCTCAAATGTGCCCGTAAGTTCATTGAGTTAAAAACGTATTTTGACGATGATGATTATGAAGTTAATAATAATAATAATAATAATAATAATAATAATAATAATAATAATAATAATAATAATAATAATAATAAACTCCGCCATTGCCGGTCCCAAGCCCGGGGCTTCATCTCGCAAGTGATGAGGAAGGAGGAGGGGGAGGAGTAACACCTCGTAAAAAACCAGGGTTCATCTGGCTCCGGATGATAGCACCCTGTAAGGGCCCCTGTCTGGGTTACAGACGAAGAAGGCGACCAACAGCTTTCACAGAAATAGAATACATAACCTCAACGGTGGTGAAGGTGAAGAATAACCTATCCCCGACAGTTGAGCTACAATCCAGATACATCTGCTGGAAAGGAGCAACCCTAAGGCTTACAACTTTAGTGGTATCTTGAGCTGACCCCGGTTGGCTCCCCCAACAACTCCTATTAACTCGCATGATGGAAACATTTCTTACGGAAACTACTCCAGGTGGCAGCCTCAAGAGGAAATCCACCACTGCTACAAGCAGTGCACTTGGGCCATCGGATTCTGGAGAGCCCAAACCACCATGCATAGATGAGTCGAAGCATCTAGGAAACCCATTGCCATCAGACACATCCAGACTGAATACAACAAAATTAAAACCTAAACGGAAACACTTTTTTGGCACGCTGAACATAAATTCACTCCTAAAAACAGGAAAACTTAAACAACTTACAGCCGTAATGGAGCAGCAAAATATTCTGTTCATGGCACTTCAAGAAACAAGATTCACGGATGACATCGCGATGGAACCAAGCAACTATAGAATCCTGAAAGACAAGGTTGGTATAAGGATCATGAAGAATATCCCACACTTAGGAACAGCATTTGTAATCAATAAAAAGATTCTAAATTCGGTTATACACTTCCAGTCTCCAAATGGAAGGCTCTCACTACTAACCATTAAGTTTGCAAAGAAAATATACACCCTCATTAATGCTCATGCTCCAATTAATGATGACAATCGAACTAACCCACAAAAGTTAGACGACTTTTGGGAAGAATTAGAATTGGTGACATAAAAAATTCCTGATAAGCATGTGAAAATACTACTTGGGGATTTCAACGCACAGGTAGGACGAGAAAAAGTCTACAAGAGAATAGTGGGTATTTCCCAGCTCATAGAAGAACCAACAGAAATGGGCAAATACTTATAGAGTTCTGTAGGAACTTTAATTTGAAACTGATGTCCACTCATTTCAAGAAGCTTCCTAGGAAACAAACGACATGGGCATCACCAAACAAACTATTAGGAGAATATCAAATTGATCACGTTGCAATCTCCCATAGAAGTCAAAAAGAAATCATGAATGATAAAGTTAAGAAAGGAGCCAACATAGAAACAGATCACTATTTAACAATCATAAAGATAAAGTTTATTCCCTGCAGCAAGAAGAAACGCACAAACAACATAGTACTAAGATTCGACACTCAAAAGCTAAAACAGAACAGCAACAAGTACCAAGAACTGACGAACATTGAAACAACTGAATGGAAGCAAATGCAGCAGACCATGATAGGAGCAGCCAAAGAAACAGCATTACTCAAGAAATCACGTAAACATCCATGGTGGAATGAAAGATGTGAACAGGCAATATCACTCAGACTACAAAGATGGAAGAAGTGGTACTCATCAAAGAAAGAGGAAGAAGAAGAAGAGGAACAGCTTCAAAGAACAAAGAAAATCAACCGCAAAAGTCATAAGAGGAGAAAAAAGAAAATTCGAGAAAGAACAACTGGCTGCAATAGAACAAAACTTCCAAAAGAATAACACGAGGGACTTTTACAAGACATTTAAGAGGAGCCTTTCTAAATACCAACCACCGAGCTTGTGTTTCAAGAAAGAGGATGGCACCATCGCAACAAACAATGAAGAAAATTGCCAACTGTTAGCAGAATACTTTAAACAGCTACTTAACTGCCCAGTTCCAGAGGAGAAGCTCGCCACAGAACATGCGCAACAGAACGCAGACTCCACACCGCCAGATGAGACAGAAATCACAAATCTAATCAAGAAGCTTAAAAATAACAAAGCAGCTGGTGAAGACTCAATAACGAGTGAACTATGGAAACATGTGAGCCCCCAAATGATCAAGAACCTATGCCAGTTAATGCAAGAAATCTAGAACACTTGTAAGATTCCTGATGATTGGAAATTAGCCTTAATACACCCACTACACAAGAAAGGGGACAGAACAGATGTCAGCAATTACAGAGGCATCTCTCTCCTTCAAGAGACATACAAGATACTATCTATGGCATTACTATCAAGATTAGAACAACAAGTTGAACACAAAATCGGCGAATACCAGGGAGGCTTTCGGAAGGGACGATCATGTGTGGAACAAATATGGAACCTCAAGACAATACTGAAGGACAGAGTTGCCAGAGGCAAGAAGTATGTAGCAGTTTTTGTTGACTTTCGAAAAGCATATGATTCAGTTGATGGGAGCACATTGTTTAACATCCTTAGAGAAATGGGTACAGATAACAAGACATTACAGCTAATAAAGGAGACCTTAACAAACACATACTGAAAGGTTAAGTTTATGGGAGAGATATCTGAACCCTTTGTAATCAAGACAGGCGTTAGGCAAGGAGATTGCCTATACCCACTGCTGTTCAATTGTGTCCTGGATAAAGTCATCAAAGAGTGGGAAAAAGAACTCGCAGAAAAAGGCATTAAAGACCAAATAAGGATAGGATACAAGAAAGAGAACATCACTACCAACTGCTTAGCATTTGCTGACGATCTTGTACTGCTATCAGAAAATATTGAATCGGTGATAATACAAGTTAACACTTTAAAAGAGGTAGCAATGAAAACTGGCCTGCAGATATCATTTGAAAAGACACATTTCATGACCAACATTAAAGAAGCCCCAAGATACATAGTAACAACAAACAATGGTAAGATAGATAAAGTTGTTAAATTCAAATACCTTGGTGAGATTATACAACCTAATGGGCTTGATAAAGAAGCAAACCGCGAGAGAGCCAGAAAAATGGAGCTTGCATTCCACCTTACAAAAAACACATACAACAAGAAAGCGATCTCTATTAGGACAAAACTACACCACTATCAGGCAGTAATTCAACCAGAGTGCTTGTATGCTTCAGAATGCCTGGGATTGACAACCAGGAAAGACATTGAAGAAATTGAGAAGAAGGAAAGAAAGATTCTAAGAAAAATCCTCGGTCCAAAGAAATGTACTGACACATATCGATTACGCAGTAACAAAGAAATATATAAAACATGCAGTAGGATTTCAGATGTCATTCGAAAACGAAGAGTTAAATTTTTTGGACATATTTCAAGAATGCCTGATGACAGACTTACCAAGAAAATCTTTAACCACTTCAATAAGCCCAATAGGAAAGGCAGCTCTTATGAAAAATGGTTTGTTAACACGAAGAAGGATTTGCAGGAAATGAACATCACACAGCAAGACATCCGCAATAGAACCACCTTCAGAAAAAAGCTACACTCATTTAAGGGCTTCCTAGAGCCAGGAACAGCGACCAAGAAGAAACAACAATGGACGGCTGAAAGAAAAGAAGCAGCAAGCAGGAGGATGAAGGAGTACTGGCGCCAAAGAAAGTTTAAATCATGAGGAGTTATTTACGTGGTCCACAGCTGGCCAAAATCGATGAAAGGAAGGAATAATAATAATAATAATAATAATAATAATAATAATAATAATAATAATAATAATATAATTTCGTGTGGTTATTTCTAGCCGGGTGCAACCTTTGTAGGCAGACCCTCCGATGAGGGTGGGCGGCATCTGCCATGTGTAGGTAACTGCTTGTTATTGTGGTGGAGGATAGTGTATGTGTGGAGTGCGAGTTGCAGGATGTTGGGGACATCACAAACACCCAGTCCCCGAGCCATTGAAATTAACCAATGAAGGTTAAAATCCCCGACCCGGCCGGGAATCGAACACGGGGCCCTCTGAACGGAGGGCCAGTACGCTGACCATTCAGCCAGTCTTTCTTTCTCAATCCGTTTACCTTCCATTGTTGGCTTTTTCCCTCGGACTCAGCGAGGGATCCTATCTCTACCGCGTCAGTGGCAGTGTCCTGGAGCGTTACACTTTGCGTCAGGGATACAACTGGGAGGGAGAACCAGTATCTAGCCCAGGCGTCCTAACCTGCTATGGTGGACAGGGGCCTTGTAGGGGTCTGGAAAGATGGGAAGGGATAGATAAGGAAGACGGAAGCGGCCGTGGCGTTAAGTTAGTTACCATCCCAGCATTTGCCTGGAGGAGAAGTGAGTAAACCACGGAAAACCACTTCCAGGATGGCTGAGGTGGGAATTGAACCCACTATACTCAGTTGACGTCCCGAGGCTGAGTGGACCGCGTTCCAGCCCTCGTACCAATTTTAAAATTCCTTGGCAGGGCCAGGAATCGAACCCGAACCTCCGGGGGTAATTTCTCTTGTTTCGTTTTGGCTAGCTAAGGACCACGTCATTTCAACTGTTTCCATTGAGCTTTAATGTTGGTCCAGTATTCCTTCATTCGTATACGGTGTTGCTCCTATCGCTCTTTCGTTCATGCCTTTCCGGTTTTCAGCTTCGGCTTTGGTTGGAAACTCTGATGTTCTTGGGGTTTTTTCTTAAGTGGGTCACGCTCCTGGATATCTTCAAATGAGGTCACAATCTCCTGCAGATCTATCTGTACCTCACTGAACCATGCCCCCTTTGCCTTTTTCTCTTGGAGGAAAGTGAAAATGCGGTTGGTTAACCGTGCTGACTTCATTCGGGCCATGTGTCCATACAAATTAATCCTACTTTTTCGCATTACGTTAATTATTTGCTCCATATGCGGGCACAACTCCTGGTTGTGCCGTCTAATAAACTCGCCGTTGTCTTTGACTGGACCTAAGATTTTCCTCAAAATCTTTCTTTCCTTGGCTTCCAATTTCTCCATCATGTCTTTTTGTTCATTGTCCTGAGATAATAATAATAATAATAATAATAATAATAATAATAATAATAATAATAATAATAATAATAATAATAATAATAATAATAATAATAATTTATGGCATGAGCTCCTGTTAGCAGGAATTTTAATTTTACGCCATCTAGGCCAAAAACGTCACCAGGATTTTTTTACAAGCTGACATTATACGGCATGGAATGTCGAATGGACACTTATCTACGTGATAAAAATCCGACAGTCCATGTTGGGTTCGAGCCCTGACTTTGGGTCTGGAGGTCGACATCCTACCACTGATTCATAGAGGGAGATACGTTGTACAATTTAAAATCTGCAAGGGATATGTGATGACTTCTAATATACAGTATTAATTGGAATAGGGTGGCGTATGACTGGGGAACGAAGTGAATATAAAGGCATTTAGTTTTATCGAAATACATAATGCATTTTGAAAAATCATGAGCTTTTTAATTTATAATATCCACATATCTAATTTTATTTTTAGAATAAAATTTAGTTTCATTTAAATCGAATTTTAGGCATAGAAAATAATTTATATACATTTATAAAAAAAATTTAGTACCGTTACCACAGGACGTACTGACACCCACGAAAAATACTACAAGTTCGATTATTATCCCCTTCATGATACTACTGGAAATAAAATCATATTTCCGGGCTGAATGGCTCAGGCGCTTAAGGCGCTGGCCTTCTAACCCCAACTTGGCAGGTTCGATGCTGGCTCAGTCCGGTGGTATTTGAAGATGCTCAAATACGACAGCCTCGTGTCGGTAGACTTACTGGCACGTAAAAGAACTCCTGTGGGACTAAATTCCGGCACCTCGGCGTCTCCGAAGACCGTAAAAGTAGTTAGTGGGACGTAAAGCAAATGGCATTATTATTAATAAAATCATATTTTCTGCATAATCTAATGGCCGCGAAGGGACCCCATTTTCTTTGGTGAGAACTGGAATGGTTGAACGATGGACATATATGAGATCAAACTTTACTTTCTGAATTACGCACATGTGTGTGAGAGAGTGTGTGTGTGTGTTTGCATAAACTGTTTACAAACTTGCGTTGTCGTAAATCCTATGACAATGTGTATTGCTGCAATTGTCTGGGTCTAAGAAATTTTGATGAGGTACTCTTTCAGTACATTCCTTTAACACGCGAGAGCTTGCTCCCATTTTAGAACGCAAGAGGTCGCGCGAAGGCAAATTGCTCACGCTTTATATTTTAATGAGCTGCTATTTTCCTTTTGCAGTGAATTCTCTGATAAAAATATGTACCCTGTTTAACTGCCTTTAAAATAGTACTAGCATAATTTCCCAGTAAAAATATTTTCTCAATATAAATAATTTATGAATTTTTCTTGCAAAATCTGGTAAAATTACGAGAGTTTTTAAGAGCGCGAGAGGTCGCGCGTGAGCAGATTGCCTCAATGTTTGCATTTGTACATTTCAGTGAATGATTTGGTCACAATTGAAGATAAAATTACAGCACCACACTTCACTGAATGCCACCATAAACCTCATGAAGTTTACTTAAGAATCTTTCTTGGTAATGCAGTCATGTAAGAATGCATTACGCGAGGGGTCGCACGAAGGCAATTTGCCGCGCCAGATGCGAAAGTGAAAGAAAACTTAAACTACTCCGGAACGCAGCAGGCAATACACTGATGATAATCAACTTCAGGCGGGAGAGAGGGAGGGGAGGGATGAAACGAGCGCCCTAAGCCCTACAGCGGCTAGCAACGAAATTATTAACAAATATTTAAAAAGTGCGGCAAGCTGCCGCGGGAGCGACCTCTCGCGTGTTAAAGAGATTGGGGAACCGAAGGAAAATCTAGCTCACTAATATTTTGTCGTTGATTTGAACCTTCAATATACGAACAGTTCAAATTCCTTATTGTAACGAGAATTTGAACCTAATCTCTCTACTATGAAGTGGATTCAAAATTGCGAGAGCAACTACGATAACATGTAATAATAGCACCGCATGCATTTTGCTGTCAACTTCTGCAGAATAGGTAATTACATAGTAATTTGAGTGTATAGAAATGCAACAGGGTTCTTAAAAATTCAAATGTCAAGTGAAAAAAGTGGTACTTTATATTGAGACGCAGTATCAGGAAAACTCCGTTCAATCTTACTACCTTCACGATTTTTTGATGATTCATTGAAGGGAAAGTGAAAATGCTGTCATGACAATGATTCACTTACTTCATGTGTGTGAACGCGTGCGCGCGCGCGTGTGTGTGTGTGTGTGTCTGTGCGTGTGTGTGATAAAGAGAGAGAGAGAGAGACTGAGAATTTTGAATTGGATTCTTGGAGATTATGGACGAGATGGTAAGTATTTTAATCGAGCTAGCGAAACGGGAGTTTCTATTGTGAGCAATGAGCAAAGGTGATGGAATTGCTGTTTAACATTGTGGCGTGGCCATAGGTCGATGGGACGGGCTTGTGAAGTGCGAGTGTACGGTAAGAGAGAGGTGTCACGGGAAAAATTGCGAGAGAAACTACGATAATATGTAATAATAGCACCGCATGCCTTTTCCTGTCAACTTATTCAGAATAGGTAATTATATAGCCATTTGTGTCCATAGAAATGTAGTGGTGGTAGTACTAGGTCTATTTGTAATAGACGTTTTACAGATGAACCCTGGTTCATGACTAGATGGAAAAACTGTCTGGGAGGGCATGAAAAATATCAAGGAGACAATCAGAGAGGCTTGTCAGTCCGAACAAGGGGGAGAGCTAATCCGTGAATAGCACAGTGGAATGAAGAAGATAAAGCAGTGTATGAAAGAATAAATGAGAAGGTTGTGGAGAATTAGAGTGCAGCCGAAATGCTGAAAGCTAAGATGAAGGGATTAGAGGAAGATTTCAGCCAATTAATATGGGAAGAGAATATTATCAAACGAGAACCAAAGATAAAAAATATTTTAATCTACGGTGTATCAGGGAATAAAAGTAAATATTTAAATGGTTTTATGATGAAAGTGTTGGGCTTTTAATATTTGGATTATCGTTGCCATTGATTCAGATTAAGTGGAAAAATAACATTGATCATCACAGTCATATATTTCTACGTGATATGAGTCAAATAATTTGTTATGTGCTCCAGACTAATGCCATTTGTGTATAGTCTCGTTTAGGCACTTAAGATGCAGTAATAATCAGCCCTGTGTTCTTAGTATGATCAAAATCTAGATATTAACTGTATGAAAGTTGTAAGTCTCTAGTGACTTGTCTAGGGTGAAAACACACCAATTACAGGATGATGACAAAAATGACCTTACAAAATCCAGGATGAAGAGGCTAGCATTTTGTTAACTATTTGGTACTAAACTTATCTTAAGACGCTCTCTTACCAAGTAAACAGTGATCTACTTCAAGTGAACAGGGTAGAACTAGACAAGAGAGTGTCTGAATGGGTGGTTGTATTTCTAGAAAATAGATCTCAGACAATTAGAGTAGGTGAAGCTCTAATTGACCCTCTAATAATTAAGAGGGGAATTCCTCAAGGCAGTATTATTGGAATTTTATGTTCTTTTATATATATAAACTAGCAGTTAGCCACGGCTTCGCTCACGTGGGTTTCGTAATTTGTTAAAATTAATCGTTCCTCGGCACTGTACTAAGACAATACCTGAAAATCCTTAAAGTATAACATCTCACCAAAAGTAAAATAGTTTCATTTACCCTAGAAACTCTTTGTAAACCACGTTTAAGGTATTGAATTTTGGTGCTAAGATGACCATGTGACATAGAACTGTACGTGAGAAACAGACTTCTCTCAGTTCGAAAAACAAAGAGTTTCTTCAATTTTCAAAGAGATTCCAAATACCTACTTCCAAGTCTTTAACATCTTCAGTTTCGAGATAAAAATATCCCCAATAAAACAATTCAACCCCTTTATCAGCCCATTCCCCAACCCCCTTTCGTGGATTTTCCGAAAATAAAAATAACTGTTTCTTTATTTTTAGAGGAGGTTCCAATTATCCATTTTCACGTCTGCACCATCTTCAGTTTTCGAGACATAAGTACCCTCATAAAAATTAACTCAACCCATTTATAACTTATTTTCACTTCCGTTAAGTGCCTTTACTGAAAACAAAAATAATGTTCCTGTATTTTAAAGGACTTTACAAATACCAAGTTTCACGTCTTAACATGTTAAGTTTTTTATATATGCGGTAGGTATACCAGTACTCATTTTAAAAATTCACCTGTTTTTTCAATTCTTTTCACACCCTCACGTGGATTTTCCGAAAACAAAAAATACGTTCCGTTATTTTTAAAGGAGATTCCAACTACCAGAAGAATACGTGTCTTTTACTTATAAAGGCGTTTCCAAAAATCAATTATCATGACTGTATCATCTTCAGTTTTTGAGATATATGTATCCTCATAAAAATAATTCAACTACTTTTTACACCCCCTACCCAAATACGCGTTTCTTTATATTTAAAGGAGATTCCAAATATCGATTTTCAAGCCTATAACCTTCGGGTTTTGATATATAAGTATCCCCATAAAAGGAATTCAATTTTTTTTACTTCTTTTCACACTCCCCCATTAAGTGGATTTTACGAAAAAAGCACATGTTCCTTTATTTTAAAAGGAGATTACTCTTACCAATTTCCACGTCTGTAACATCTTAGGTTTTTGAAATAAAAGTATCCACATAAAAAGAATTCAGCTTCATCATTTTATCCTTCTGCCACCTTAAGAGGACATTCCGAAAACAATAAATGCGTGACTCTTTATTGTTAAAGGAGATTCTGAACACCAACTTTCACATCCTTAACATCTTCAGTTTATGAAATATAAGTATCCTTATAATCAGTCTTCAACTCTTTCTCTACTTATTTTCAGCCCCCCCCCCCCCATTGGGTCGATCTTCTGAAAACAAAAAATATGTGTTCCATTATTTTAAAAGGAGATTGTTACAAATACCAATTTTTCAAGTCTCTAACATATTTAAAATCTTTAGTTTTTTAGATATAAGTATCCACATGCAAAGTATTCAATTCATTTTTAATTCATTCACCCCCTTAAGTGGAATTACCAAAAAACAAAAGAATACGTGTTTCTTTACTCTGAAAGAAGATTCCAAATACAATTTTTTTGTGTGTAACATCTTCAGTTTTTGAGATATAAGTATCACCATAAAAATAATTCTACTCCTTTTTCAAAACCCACCCAACGTTAAGTTCATTTCCCACACCCTTCCCCAAAATGTGTGTTTTTTATTTTTAAAGGAGATTCCAAATACCAGTTTTCAGGTCTGTAACCTTCAAGTTTTGGGATATACTGTATGCAGCCTCAAAAAATTCAACTTTTTCACCTCCTACCCCAAAGTAGATTTTTCCAAAAAATTCGTACTTTTTTACTAAAGGAGATTCCAAATAACCATTTTCACGTCTATAACATCTTTAGTTTTTTAGATATGAGTTTCGTCATTCAGGGATATTCAAATATTACGTATTTCCTTATTTTTAAATGAAAATCCAAATACCAATTTTCACCTCTTTAACATCTTTAATTTTTGAGTTATCACTGTCTTAGTAGAAACCATTCAACCCCCGTTTCAGTTCTTTTTATCATCCCCTCGTAAGTGGTTTCTCCGAAAGAAGAAATACGTGAGTCTTTACTTTTAAAAGATATTAAAAATACCAAATTTCACGTCTGTAACTTGTTAAGTTTCTGAGATGTTCTGCAGATATTATCATTTTAAAAAATTCACCCACGTTTTCAGTTCCCCTTAATTTGATTATCCGAAAATAAATCATCTGTGTTTCTTTACTCTTAGAGGAGATTCCAATTACCAATTGTCACGTCTGTAACAATTTATGTTCCTGTGATACGCTGTAGATACAACCTTTTTAAAAATTCGCCCCCTTTTCACTCTTGTTTACCATGGAGTTAAGTGGACTTTCCAAAGAGATACGTGTTTCCTTATTTTTAAAGGAGATTACAAATACCAACTTTCATGTTTCCATTGATGCTTTCACGGCACGTACTTATAGACATGATATAGGCTTTTGGGGTTATGCCGTGTCAAGAAAATAAGGTGAAATTCTTTACGTTTCCAGAGAACTTTGCTCTGCGTCGTCAGAAGGAAATCTCGCCTGTTCACGAGAAAGGCTTGAGAAACCCCTGCGAAACGTAAAGAATGTCATGTTATTTTCTTGACACGGCATAAGCCCAACAGCCTGTATCATGTCTATCAACTTTCATGCCTGTAACATCTTCAGACATTGACATATACGTATCCTCATTAAAGGTATTCAACCCCTTTTTCCACATTTCACATTTTTCAAACCCCCGCTTAAAGGGATTATCCGAAAAGAAAAAGTACGTACATCACTATTTTGACAGGAGATTCCCAATATCAATTTTTAAGTCTGTAAACTTCTAAGTTTTTGTGATATAGACATGCTCATTAAAAATTACCCCCTTTTTCACCCCCTTAGCGAAGGAATATACAAAAATCCTCCCTTGGTGAGCACCTACTCTATAATATAAATATATCCCCAAAATTTCAATTATTTGTGTCCAGTAGTTTTAGCTCGGCGATGATGAATGACTCAGTCAGGACATGTTATGTTTTATTACCAGGTGGCTCCCGAACGCCGTACTTTGTACTTATAAGTGTCCCGCATGCACAAATGATGAATGGGATGTCTACCAAGTGATTTTCACAGGGACACTACTGCCAGCGGCAGGTTACGTCAGAATATGAAGAGAGAAGAACCGGACCGTCGCTCGGAGCATGTTACTCAGCGCTACCGGACTAATGCACCCCTTGCGTTTGTAAACCTCGTTTTCCACCGCATAATTATAGGCTGGTGTATGGTACAGTCGCACCGCATTTGCTGTATGCATATCGGCAATGTCTAGTGTGTTCAGCAGCGACGAATACACAGACAAAATGCCGTTCGTCGCTGCTAACTGATTTGTATAGCGCTACGGCAAGTAGTGGAGTCTTTGCATGTGCTGTGAGGAAGGATAGTAGGGGTACCTATATTTTTTTGTGCCAAGGTTGTGGACATTTGAGTTATAATTCACCCGCTTGCCGCGCGCATTCGTCAGCCTGGAAGTCTCTTTAGTTTCTTAGTGTGTATTCAAATACTACCGGGCGAGTTGGCCGTGCGCGTTGAGGCGCGCGGCTGTGAGCTTGCATCCGGGAGATAGTAGGTTCGAATCCCACTATCGGCAGCCCTGAAAATGGTTTTCCGTGGTTTCCCATTTTCACACCAGGCAAATGCTGGGGCTGTACCTTAATTAAGGCCACGGCCGCTTCCTTCCAACTCCTAAGCCTTTCCTATCCCATCGTCGCCATAAGACCTATATGTGTCGGTGCGACGTAAAAGCCCCTAGCAAAAAAAAAAAAATTCAAATACTAAATGATTTTAATTTCATATTCATGCCGTACTTCTATTTAATTGTACCGGATGATTTGGCCGTGGGGTTAGGGGCGCGCAGCTGTGAGCTTGCACCCGGGAGATAGTGGTTTCGAATCCCACTGTCGGCAGCCCTGAAGATGGCTTTCCGTGGTTTCCCATTTTCATACCAGGCAAATGCTGGGGCTGTACATTAATGAAGGCCACGGCCGCTTCCTTCCGACGCCCAACCCTTTCCTCTCCCATCGTCATCGTAATTCCTATCTGTGTCGGTGCGACGTAAAACCAATTACAAAAAAAAAGTATATTATACTGTATTTGAAATTATAATTTCTACGAGAGATGATACCAAATTTACTTTCACCGGACCAAATTCTTTCGTTTGTGTTATGTTATTTATGACGTAAATTTAATTTACCTGCCCCGTGGTTTATTTGTAAGAATGGTTTCTTTGAGACTTTGATTCAATGCTGTATAATAACTTTTCCGCAGGTCTCACACACAAACCACAGAGCAGGTTAAATACTTTTACTTAATAAATAACATAACACAAAATAAATAATTTAGCACAGTGAAAGGTACGTTGGTATTATCTCCCATTGAAATTATAATTATAATTTCTTTTTACAATTGGCTTTACGTCTCACCGACACAGATATTACTTATGGCGACGATGAGACAGGAAAGGGCTTCGCGTGGAAACGAAGCGGCCGTGGCTTTGATTAAGGTACAGACCCAGCATTTCTCTGGTGTGAAAATGGGAAACCACGGAAAACCATCTTCAGGTCTGCCGACAGTGGGATTGGAAACCACTATCTCCCGGGTGCAAGCTCACAGCTGCGCGCCCCTAACCCCACGGCCAATTCACCCGACACAATTAAATAAAAGTACATCACGAATTAGCAATTAAAAATCATTTAGTATTTGAATACACACTAAGAAACTAACAGACACTAAGGAGACTGCCAGACGGGCGAATGCACGCGGCAAGCGGGTGAATTATAATTCAAATGTCCACGACCTTGGCACAAAAAATATGTACCCCTACTATCCTTCCTCGCAGAACATGCAAAGACTCCACTACTTTCCGTAGCGCTATATAAATCGGTTAGCAGCGACGCATGGCATTTTGTGCGTATTTCCGCTAATAATTATGTTAATAATTAAAGAAAATAAAGGAAGGAATTAGCAGATAAGACAACAAGGGTAGTACAAATAGCTTCTTCTTTTTAATTAATTCCCAATTCCAGTTACCTAAAGTGGAATAAAAATGTAATGTTTACTCCCCTAATCGCCGCTACTGTTTGTCAAACACGCCAAAGTTGCAGAAAAGGAAATTTAACAACTTATTAATTTAAACACGTGTAGATATTCCACTCGATAAAAGAGTTGCTTGTATGAAACAAAAACTAATACTGTTCGGCGAAATACGTGTGTAGAAGGCATACGTTTGTTTGGAGCTTCGGCTGCATTCCGACCAGGTTGTCCAGATTAAAATAATGGCTGTGTATTCGTCGCTGCTGAACACACTAGCCAATGCCGATATGCAGACAGCAAATATAGTGCGTCTGTACTACACACAAGACTAGAACTATGCGGTGGAAAACGATGTTTACTAATGCAACGGGTGCATTAGAACGGTAGCGCTGAGTAACATGCTCCGAGCGACAGTCCGGTTCTTCTCTCTTCATATTCTGACGTAACCTGTCCGCCGGCAGTAGTGCCCCTGTGAAAATCAGTTGGTAGATATCCCATTCATCATTTGTGCATGCGGTATATTTATAAATTGAAAGCACGGCGTTTAGGAGCCACCTGGTGTATAGATGATATGAGCAAAGAAGTAGAATCAGAAATCTGGCATTTTGCGGATTATGTTATTCTGTATAGAGTAATTTATATGTTGCACGATTTTGAGCAACTGCAAAATGACATCGATAATGTTGTGAGATGGAAAGTAGGCAATCGTATGATGATAAACGTGGTTAAAAATCTGGTTGTGATTTTCACAAATAAGAAAAGTCCTCTCAGTTTTAATTACTGCGTTGATGGGGTGAAAGTTCCTTTCCGGGACCAGTGTAATAACCTACGTGTTAATTTTAGGAAAGATCTCCATTGGGGTAATCACATAAATGGGATTATAAATAATGGATACAGATCTACTAGGACATCTATCATACATTAAGCTTTTCGACCCTTTCAGTTAAAAAGCTATCTACATTTCCCATTCTACCTTGATACTCCCTTCCAAATTCAGTTAACCTCGCTCACTGTAGACAGCGAGAAGCAATCTCACATGTGTAACTTCGTTTCAGAGGTATTATGTAACAGAGGGGTTAAACTACCCTCAGTATAGAAGAGTCCTGCATGATTTCGCAAAAAATGATGTTATAATCACGTTCATTTGACCGATGACAGCAATATGAATTTGCTATGAATGATAATGACAGGACGTCCGAGTTTTTGAAGAGTGAAATGGGAACGAAATTACAGCAGAGGAGGCAAATGTATTTCATGTTTTCATAATGCAGATTCTGTAGGATATGACTTTTACCATTGTGTAACCAAGATAAACGGAAAGGATTGCTAATTAGATCCAGCAGTCATATTCTGAAGACGTGAATTTCGAGTTATTTTATCGCTTTATCGGATATTCATGGGTATCATGGGCATCAGTTATGTGTATTTACTGCAGATTTCTCTTCAAAACTTGTGGTACTAAGGCTGTGTAATTGTTCACATTTGAAATTATTTGTGGATAGAATGGAGGAAAGTCTCCTGAGATATTTAGTTGAGTACCGTTCTTTCGCATGTTGGAGGCTTTTGTAGAATATGGCTACGCGCAATCTGAAAACAGTCTCTTAAATGAACTCTGGCCCAGAATCAGACCACTCAAGTGTTAGCGTAGACAGCTGCATACTAAAGGTGGTCAAAATTAGTGCAACAACCAAATAAAAGCCATGCTCTGATTCAACATAATTTAAGAAAGCATGTTACATTCTGTAAATTCTAAACATTAAACTAAAATATGACTCTTGATATGCATTTAGGAAACAGATATTCGGATTAGTGCTTTCGACAGACTGAAAATCATTCAAGTTACATTCTAAGAAATAATCAAGGTACTATCATAACAGTTGAGGCATATGAAAGAAAATCCTCAATCGAGAATAAAACAAGGCATTTTGTAGTTAATTTCCTTTCTTAAAACAAGGATCTGGAATAGGTCTTAACGTAAATCAAAGACAAGGAATTATGGTTGTGAGAAAGGAAGTTAAGTCTCTAAGGTTTGCCCCTGATATTGCACTTTTATTTGACTATAAGAAGGATATAGGGACATGCGACTTATATGGACTCAGTTCTGTCTAGGTGTACAAAATAAGTGTTAAATAAATATAATGGTATATTGCCTGACGAAGTAAGGTGAAGCGCAATACTCAAATCATGAAAACGAGGCCTTGTAGGATGTAGAGGAAAACATCTTTACTGACGATATGTATTTCATTCATGTGAAACTACTCCATGCAGGAGGTACAATAGTACCCGGTGTACTGATCAGTTAAAAAGTACAACAATTACGTAGTTAATACATTAATTTAGCTCAATTCTAACAGCATTTTTGTCACAAAATATTTCAGACGTCAAAAATGTGATAATTGATGATTTTGATTTAATTCACCAGTACATTTCTAGAAATGGAAACCTGTTCGCGATCATCCAGACGAAATTTGTTAAAGAAAAGTTAAGGTCAGTATCTGAAACTGTTCCTATCGATCCGTAATGAAGGCCATATACCTCGAAATTTCGGAATCCATACTGATGGGAAAATGTAGTGTTATAACATCCTGCACACTCTCGGTATATAGCTTGCTTCTTTATCTGAACTAAAGTAGACAGATCCCGATCATCGTTTTCAAACCGGATGTTTGGGTCAATATCAATGCCTAGAAATTGAAAAGTGTTCAGTGGCACGATGTCATTGAACTGGCAGAATCCATGGTCATAAAGAGCTTCGAATTTGACGATATGGAAGTGGCGGGTATCTGAGTGAACCTAGTAATTCAATTCCCTATAATTAATAGTGCGATAGTGTCGCTCTTATGGGCCGTTGGTGTATGCATTTCAGTACGGTTGGTTGACTCATGAAGGTAAATAACTTCCGACCCAGTGAGGAAAACAAATGAAAACTTCACCCTTCCACGGTCTTTCGAGACACCAATGCGTCCTTTTTTTCCGTATGGGTTTATTTGCGTGCATGTAAATCTATCGACATAAGGTTGGCGTATTTCAGCCCCTACAAATACCACCGGACAGAGAAGTGATTTAACCGGCTAGCTTCAGATAAGGACTCTCTACCACTCTATCACAGTGTTCTACTGACTTAGCTACTCATCCCGGTTTTTAAATACTATGAATATAGCAGGTATGTATATACATCAGCTGTGTGGTTTACTTGCTGTTCTCATTTTATGGACCAGAACTAATTAAGACCCTCTTAAACAACTCACCCAAAACTTAGTATACATTTTCAAGTGGTAGAGCATGCTACTGTATCTGAAATTTTAGTCAGTTTGTCTTGTATAAATGTTAGTTGAAATTTCTATCCACGCACCTCAGAAGAAATGTAATTACGGAATAAAAACACACTGACTTCCAGGCATTTAAATGGCCACTTTAATTCCTTACGCCAATCATTTTCCTTATACATGTAATTTATAACTCCTGAAATGAAATGGCTATAACTCTCAAAATAGTAGAAATAAATTAATAAAAATTACAACATACATTTAATGCTTCTTAAAGGTGCGATGCAGTTGAAACAAGGTCACCTATCGCATTCTGCATGACATCAAGGAGTTTGCTTTCGGGAAATCTGAAGTAAATGTAATACATGTGCATTACAAATTGCACAAATCAATAAATACATGAACATTTTTGGACCATTTCTTTGATTTGCTAATGAATGGGTAGAGAGCCATGTGTTGGTCGACATTATTTGCCCCATGCATATCACGATTGTAGTCAATGGTATTTTAAGGTTTCATCACCAACATTCCGCTTGTAATGTACTCCTACTGTAATGTGAACATCTGCTTCTCTACCTGATTATCTGCTCCGTTCGCCTACTCATTTTCTGTCTCCCGTTACGTATACTTTACTACAAACCGTATATTGTTGCTCACCAACCTGCATTCTACTCAGTTCGCTGTGTATGCTCTTGCTTGCTCCAAATGCCTGTCCACGCTACGTCATTTACTACGTCACAGAAACTTCTCGATCTGCCTTGGGTATGTTTCTATTCTGCTATATAAGGGCGCCCTTGGCCACGACTCGTTAGTCTGACATCGACACTGGAAATCTCTCTGTGGAGGGAGCACTGATCTTGATGAGGAAGGACAGCATATACTTCGCTAAATTTCCGTCAAACTGGAAACAATTTGACAGCATGTGGTCTGGGTGAGCAAAGCCTTATGTTACGTCTATATCAGCAAAAACTTTATTTTGCATCTGGAAATTTTTACTGGAACTAAATTATTCTTGGTTTCTGTCCTCCAGGCACTATTACTACTAAAACTTTAAGCCATTTGGACCCAACCCCATTAAAAATTTGTTTTTACAGTTTATCTTTATTTTTTTATTTGTTGACATTATTTTAGACTGCAAAACACATTTAAAAGTAAATTACATATAAGAATATCTTCAAAAATGTACGTTCCCATTTGGGAACAATGCTCCCACACAATAGCTATATTCAGTCCAGTCTTCTTATCTTGCACTGTGGAACAATAGTGAGCAGTGAAGGTGCAACACGACTGGAATCTGTCCACTGCAAGTTGAACACATTAGACGGGCGCTCTTTTGCAGAACGGCATCTTCATTGTTTCTTTTCTGGTACGAGATGGTGTGCTACATCGGTTCTCTGTGCAAAAGAAAGTGATCCTGAAGATTCAGTTCTGGGAAATGTTGGAGTGCATGTAAACATATCACTGACTAGCATTCTGGTGAAAGCAAGGTGGTCCAGCTTCGACTCTGGAGAACGTAGTGTGTGGACCCGCCAAGCAGCAATTCTCAGCAAACTGATGCAGTTCATAAGTATAGGCCAGTACCATTATTTTGACGTTATTACCGGCCTATACTGCGAAGTGAAACTGTCAAGCAAATCCACTCTTCCCATATACTTGTTGTAAGGTTTTATCAAAAGAGGCTGGGTAACTTGTACATGCTTTTTCTGACTTTGGCTATACTGTTTCACCTGCTGGGTAGGATGCACTTTGTCAAAATTTGTTGAACCACAAACAACTTTGCTGCGAGGACACTTCCATCAGTTCTAAAGTCGTATATTCTGCAGAGGGCTGTTCTTGAGTCTCAGTTAGTGCACTGTTCCCGCAGTCCTGAATCCAAGAAGGCGTAATTCAGCCAGGAGATCATATGACGTGAAAAAGTTATTCATGAGCACAATATGACATGACGGGTTGAGTACACAGCTCAACATATTTTTCACCACTGGAGTGCCGAAAGGAATACCAGATTTCTGATTATTGATGTCTCTACCACAATATGGATCAATGTTGAATGGATATCCACGAGCAGAACATAACATCCAAAGTTTGAATCCGAATCTGATCGGTTTACAACGCAGGAAAATGTTACAACTATGGCGTCCATAGTAAGGTACCATTTGTTCATCCAGACTCAATTCTCTTTCAAAAATCCAGAACTGTTGTAAAGATTCATTCACTGCCTGAATGAGAGGTCTCACGTTTGCCATTTTGTCTCCAGGTGTCAGGTCATTATTGTTGGCAACATGAATGTTCCTTTTCATCGCCTGAAATTTGTTATGACTCATTTGCCTTGGAACAAATGGAACAGAAACATCTTCTGCTTTTGACCAATACAGAATTTCTCATGATAAGGAATGATACCCTGACATAAATATTATTCCAAAAAATTTTTAGCCCATCTGTTTCATCACGGTAAAAATTAGAGTCATTTTTTGATCTGCGTATCTTTTCATTACCTTTACAAATATGTCCAAAATACGATTATTGAAAAAATAACGGAATAGGGAAAACGGCTCCAGTCCTACAAGGTGAGGATGACTTTGTTCCAAACTGTAAATACGAGTTCCTTGTAGATTGGCTGTATATTCTTCCGACTTTTTCCATTGCGGTGTAATTCTTTCCCTCTTGCCTTTACTACTTGCCGTGTTACTGGAAATGCGTGGACCTTCTTCAGACTTAATCCTCTTAGAATGCGATTCACCGCCATCATCGGCATCATCTTTAGTAGCATGGCGTAGTTCCACCTCTCCACACACTTCTGCAGGCAGATCTTGCTCATCGGTGCATGTTATGTCATCGTCACCAGCTTCATCAACTGTCAAGTTCCCATCTCCTCCTTCAGGGGGCATTATAACAATATCTACTTCACCCTGTAGATTATCATTTTCTAATTCTTCCAAAATCTCTTCATGTTTGAGGAATTACTTGAAATACATCTAATGTAGGAGAGAAATGAACTTATATGAACAACGTGAAGTGAAGCGGATGCTATATCTAAACGGTTGTATGTAAGGAAAAGTCATAGAAGATTTTCTGATTATTAATCCACAGAAAATGAGCATTGATAACGCGTTTGAATTTCTCACTAATCTAACTAATAAATACAGTCAAATTTGATAAATGATTAGGTTATGAGTGGAAATGCTTTTTGTGTCCTATAGGAAATGCACTATATGCAAGGTCCCATTGTTCCCATTTGGGAACAACAAAAATAAATCCTTTACCATCCCCCCATCTAACGTGATCTTAATATTTATTTTAGTATATTGTAAACTCCTGAGATTCAAAAACATGTATTTGCTACTGGTATTGAAAACAAAACATTATAACTTACTTCAAACGTGAAAATAACGAAGTCTGAAGATATTTGGCTGCAGCATGAAGATACAACAACAAAATGACAGATGTCGGTACTGTATAAAACCAGGAACGGAGTTGGAACTCTCAAACGGAATTCAACACTAGGCGCGAGTAACAATAGAACAGGCTTAACTTAGCTTATTGTTTCCTGACAAGAATAAGAAATCATGTTCCCATTTGGGAACAATGGGATCAAATAGGTTAACGGCCTGGAGCCGGCTTATCTAATGTTCACTTTCACTGTATGAGAACATTTTTCTTGTTAGTGTGGAGTTGCATTCTACGAACTTTGTGCATGGACAAGAACCGTGAATACAGTCATGAGTATGTAAAAGGAAAATTGATGCACCTTTTTATCGGTGAAAGGAAACCTTTCAACTAAGCAGTCGGACTCTTCCTTGTTTCTTCCTTCCTCCATCCCAAAATCCCCCCTCCCCCACCTCCGACTTCTGTTTTCATTATTTTGATGTCGTTCAAGAAAAGTTCTACGAACACACTGGTGGTGATGCTTTACCGTAGCCTAATGTTGTATTATGATGTTAAAATAAGGCTGCGTATGTTACTAATAGCAATAATTCTATGTACCTGATTTGTCTAAAATTCTATTCAAGTGTCTCTTATAAGGACTCTTTCTCTACTTTTTTATGTTTTGTACAAAGAAGAAAAGCTGAAATGAGAAAAATAACAAACCAAGGTCTTCTAAAAGACATCTTTTCTAAGTTGTAAGCCCGTTCGGTATTTGTTCCTTTGCCGAGTTACTGAATATAATCTGTTGATATTTGTTGTTTTGAAAGGGGCATTTATTCGAATACTTCTGTGTTCCTTTCACTTTTACATGTATGGTTTGGCGGATAGTAATGCATTGAAGACACATCGCTTGTATCAGGAGCAATACCCAAGGCGCAGACTGCCGGACCGACAGACATTTGAAGGAATCCATCGCTACCTGTGTGAACAAGGGAGTTTCGCACATCCACCAGGAGCCGGGGGACGGCCAAGCAGTACAACCGTTGAGGAGGAGGGAGCTGTACTCAAAGCTGTGGATAAAAGTCCTGGAATCAGCACTAGGAGGTTAGGCAAGCAGAGGAATAGGCGATCTGGAAACTGCTACGAGAAAACCTGTTGTATGCGTGTCATCTGCAGTGTGTACAAGCCTTGTCTCCTGCGGATTATCCCGCAAGAGTAACGTTCTTCCGGTGGTTCCTACAACAATGCGGCATGACGCCTAACTTCGCAGCTTCTGTGTTGTTCACAGAACCCCCTGGACTTTTACCTGTGGGGACACAAGTCTCTCGTGTATGCGACTCCTGTTCCTGATGAAGCAACTTTGCGTGAGCGCATTGTGACAACCTGTCAGGCAGTACGCACTTCACCAGGCATTTTTGATCGCGTGCGTAACTCCATGCGACGACGAACGGAGGCTTTTATTCAAGCCAAAGGTCATCAATTTGAACATTTACTTTCATACATCCTCAAAGTGTTTCAGCTGCCGTTACTGACGTACGGTGTAAATGTACAAAAGTTTGAATAAATCTGTAAGTATACGTTCTTCTTTCTATGCGAGGAATCCATTCCTAAATTTTTACCATCGAGTTTTGATACATCCTTTATATCAAATCTCAAGTTGATAGTGCTGTTAGTTAATGGATAAGGGAATGTAGTTTGAGGTGAGCACCACTGCTTCGATATGTATGGGTTTCTAGCGAAAGAATTACTCTTAGTAATAATAAAGCATATCAAATGTATGTATTTCTTTTACAATTAGCTTTACGTCGCACCGACACAGATACTTTTTATGG